>NW_026909024.1:205000-347533 GCF_033115175.1 Lepus europaeus | reverse complement strand
AATGAAAATGATGACATAGGAAACATGATGGATTTTTCCACATTAGCAATGGTGGCAAGTGTGGTGTATATGTGGTCCTGTTGGAAACAGGCATGGGCCATGGGTGGGCCAGCAGTGATGGCAGGGGAAGTGTAGTAAATAATGCAAGTCTTAGGGCACTAGCAGCTTTGAGGAGTACTCAAGTGCTGCATTATCTGACTCCGGCTTGCTGTGATTATAAGGAGAGTACAGCACACATTGTAAGTCCTGAAATCTGGCAATCATGGATGAGTGTTTGCACAAAGTGCAAGCTCTCAGCTAATGACAGGCTGGAAGTATGATTCTGTCCCCAGTATTGTTGTTGTACTACAGCAGCCTGGTCTTTGGGAGCTAGGATAACAGTGTAAGAACCTTCTCAGAAATGAAGCTGGGGCCGGTGCTATGACATAGCAGGTAAAGCCACTGCCTGAGGTGCTGGCATCCCATATGGGCACCGATTTGAGTCCTGGCTGCCTCACTTCCAATCCAGCTCTCCACTATGGCCTGGGAAGGCAGTAGAAGGTGGCCCAAGTGCTTGGGCCCCTGCACCCATGACAGAGACCCAGAGGAAGCTCCTGGCTCCTGTCTTTGCATTGGCGCAGCTCTGGCCATTGTGTCCATTTGGGGAGTGAACCAGCGGATGAAAGACCTATCTCTCTCTCTGCCTCTCTGTAACTCTATCTTTGAAATAAATAAATAAATTTTTTCAAAAAAGTGAAACTACTGTGCAGACTCCAGGTCACCTATAAATGGGCTGCAAACCTGTGATGTTTGTTGCTATTTTTTCTGACTTCAATGCAAAAGGTCTTACTGGGACTTTTCTGTTTACCCTTTCTTGTATAAAGGGGATTCCCCTTGGTCAGAGAACCAGCATCATTGTTGTCCAGTGTTGTTTCTTTTCCCCCTATTCTATATGCTACTACCTCAAATCTCTGTGTTGTACAATGTTCCTGTTTCTCCCCTTCTGGGTTCTAGTGTAAGTCACATTGAAATGCACCTATTTATTTATTTTCTGGTTCTTCTTTGCAGAGGAGAGTAGTAGTCTTTAAAGAGATTTATTTATTTTGAAAGTCAGAACTATATATAGAGAGGGACACACACTCACACGCACACACACATATCTTCCATCTACTAGTTACTCTCCAGATGGCCACAATGGCCAGAGCTGGGCCAAGCTGAAGTCAGGAGGCAGGAACTTCAGTTGGGTTTTACACATAGGTGACAGGGGCCCAAACACTTGGGTCATCTGTGCTTTCCCCAGGCCATTAGCAGGGAGGAGCCAGGAAATGAAATGTTGCCCACATGGGGTGCTAGGTTTGCAGGTGGCAGCTTTATCTACTGCACCACAATGACAGACCGGAGACTAGTATTTGCTTCCTCTATTGCGCCATCTTTCTAGCCACTCAGAGAATATTTGAATGAATGAGCACTCTCAAATATATTTCTGTGAGCATTTATTTCACTATCCAACTTATACTTTTTTCTTTCCTCACAGCTTCTGAAGCATCCTTTGGAATTCCTATAACGAGCAGTTGTTACAAAAATCACAGTGAGAGAGCTCCTGTCTTTCATTTATATTCAGCACTGCCTTTCCTTCTCTTCTCTTGTCATCACTACCACATTAATTAAGCACATTTTCATATGTTCCCTGGACTACAATGAAGGCCTCTGGAAAGCTCCTCCAATGTCATATCCCAGCCCCTTTTCCTTCTGCTATCCACACTGAAGCTTAAAAGGTTAAAATGTAAATCTCAGATGCCATTCTGTTTCTTAAAATTCATCAATACCTTCTCATCACCTGTGAGATAAGGTCCAGAATTTTGAACATGGATTCTGTTCATGTGAATTACCTGGTCCCAGCCTCCCTCTCTCTTCTATCTCAATCATCCCAAGTGTTCTTTATGCACTGGACATCATGCACTCTTAAATGTCTTAACAGCAGTGTTCTTTGTGTTAATTTCACATGCTCTTCCCACCAGTCTTGGCCTGATTGATGCCACAAGTCTCCCACATGTGAGATTTCATTACTGCCTTCCTCAAGATTAGTAAGAGCCCCCCCCCCATTATTAGCATCACCAGATAGGTTCTCAGTGCATTTCACATTTTTCTTTTTTAAACTTCAACACACTTACATTCTTTGCTTAATGTTTGTTTCCTGTGTCAGCATATAAATTACAGAGAAGCAAGACCTGTTTCTGGCTTGTTCACTTCTTCATCATAAACATTCTTTGACTTATACATGGTGTCCAAAACATTTTTGTTTGAAGAATAATTCATTGGTTGACCACTATCTCTCTTTGTCCTTTTTCCTCCTTAATTTTGGGAGGCTCACTTATAATGCATGGTTTCATAACTCAGAATATGTGCCTCCTGTTTAGACATCCTCATCTATGGTTTTATTGTCATTCCCTGGCCTAGCAGAACTCCTTACCTGGAAAAGAAAGGCTGCATGGTTAGGTAGGAAGGAGTTTTATTAGAAAACAGATATTTTATGTTGTTTGATTTGGAAAGGAAAGCTATGTCCCAAGCTCCCCATGTTGTGTGGGAATGGAGGAACTGTGTCAAGCTGTTAGGCTACCTTTCTCACTATCACTGTCAGTGAGGGATGGGGGAAGGTGATAAACATCACCAATGGAAAAGGAAGTAGAGGTGGATACACATGCGCTGACTGCTCATTTCTTCCTTTGGAAGTACTGGGAATGTTTCCAATTCTTGCTGTTTCTTTTTCTTAAGACACATAAGTGCACAGAGTTAGCCAGCTCCCGTACCCTGTGTGCCTCCAAACATTGAGGTGGCTGATATCTGATCACCTATGTGTGCTTTCCTCATGCAACAAATATTGATTGGGGCCTCCTTTGTTATGGTCTTGGACCATGGAGCCAGTGTGAAAAATGAATATATTAAAGTCTTTCTTGTAGAACTCCACATGCTGGCAGGAAAGAAAAAATCTCTCAATCTTTTTTTTAAAAAAAGGATCCCCCCCCCTTTTTTTTTTTTTAAAAAAAAGACTTTATTTAAGAGACAGAGTTACAGAGGAGGAGAGACAGTGAGAGGTCTTCCATCCACTGGTTCACTCCCCATATGTTCACAATGACTAGAGCTGGGCCAATCCAAAATCAGGATCCAGGAGCTTCTTCTGGGTCTCCCACATGAGAAGCAGAAGCCCAAACACTGTGCCATATTTTGCATTTCCAGGCAATCAGCAGGAAGATAGATCAGAAATAGAGCATCTGGGACTTGAACTGGTGCTCATAGAGGATGCTAGTGCTACAGGCAGAGGCTTAACCTATGCTACAGCATTAGCCCCAAATCCACCAGTTTTTAGAGGTGTCACAGTCTCATGGTCAGCAATGCTTCAGGACCTGGATCAAGTTTAGGGTGTCTATCATCATAACATTACCTCTGATGTTTGTATCCTTATTCCTCACCTCATCCTGAAGATACTCCAGCTATAGCTGAAGCTCCAAAAACCAAAAACACTGGTGATTATGTTGTGCCCAGATCGTTAGATCCCCACAGAGACCCCCAGAGAGTTGATCACACCAAACTGCAAAAGCAAGGTTTATTCTAGAGTACAAGCTGCGACAGGGACTCCATCCAACCAACCGGCATAGCAGAGGAATGAGTGAGGCCCCGGTCTTTGTTTGGGAGAGTTTTTAAAGGAAAAAAGGGCTACATCAGCAGGAAAAAAGAGTTATATACAACATGGAAGCTTTGGGCACAGGGAGTTACAGCGGGAGCTTACAGCACAGAAGCTTTGGATGCAGGGAGTTACTTTGTTTAGCAATCTCTACTGTGCTGTCCTTGGTCTACCAAGCTAGTTGTCCCTGGTAAGCTTTGATATCTCCAGAATGCCTGAATGCCTGCTTTTACAAGGACTCGGGTCTGCTATGGGAAATGGAGGCTGCTTTTTTTATTGTTTTAAAATGGAGTCACTTTGGTTCTTCAATGGTTCCTAGCAGGCAATCTCCTAAAAGCAAAGATGTTAGGAAAATTCGTTGGTCTAGAAGACAGAACCAACATAAGCCTTGCAACTGTGTCATTCAGCATGTGCTCTGTCTGCCCCTCTCAAGAATTTCAAGTGCCTTTTACACATAGTGTTTAAGTCATCAGCTGCTTCCACTGTACATCTTAGATACCTGAAAAATTGGATAATTAAGTAATCAACTATCCCACAGCCCAATAGCTGTAGAAGGTGGCAATGGGGGAGGGGATTCTTCTCTGATTCTTCCCTAGATTCTCTCTTTCCACCCCTTCCCTTGTGAATGTTGGGATGAATCTCCTTTTATGGGTGAATCAGAGGTCAGTGCAGGTTATCTCACTTGAAGGTCAAGGTTGTGGAGAAAGACTTCAGCACAGGGAATCCAGAGAGGAGAATGTGCCCTGTGCTAGCTAACCCAGGATTAATGAGCTAAAATTACTAGAATTGTTAACATCTGACAGTTGTGACAATCTCAACACAGGTATAATTTCTGGCCATGCCTGTTCAAAAATAAATTGGCTTTTACAAAGAGTTAAGATGGTGGGACCAGCGGGGGGGGGGGTAGAGCACAGTGGTGGCACAGTGCAAGCCCCGGCCTGCAGCACAGGCATCCCATATAGTCATCCGGTTCAAGTCTCGGCTGCTCCACTTCTGATCCAGCTCTCTGGTATGGCCTGGGAAAGCAGTAGAAAATAGCCCAAGTCCTTGGATCCTTTCATCCATGTGAGAGACTCAGAAGAAGCTCCTGGCTCCTGACTTTGGATCAGCTCAGCTTCAGCTGTTGCAGCCATCTCGGGAGTGAACTAGTGGGTGGAAGACCTCTCTCTCTCTCTCTCTCTCTCTCTCTCTCTCTCTCTCTCTCACTCTCATTCTACCTCTCTCTGTAACTCTTTCAAATAAATAAAACTTAAAAAAAAAAACAAAGAATTAACATGGCTTGTGAAATTCACACACATAATATTCTTCACATCCATCCCCTTCTTTGCTGGCCTCTAGAGGGAGGGTTTGTCTAAGGAATAGCTAACAGTGAATGTGACACTTTCATAACTGATTCTATGCAGGCAGGAAGCAGCTGTCTTTTTCAGCCAGTGTTGAAAGATACAAGTTGTCTTCTGTGATTCCCTCTTGCTGTTAACACACCCAAAATCATTGTCACATATCTTGGAAAGAGAACCAGAATGATTATCATTTAAGTGTTTCTAAAACAAACACCACTGGAAGACCAATTCATGTTCTAATGTTGTCAGGAAATCCCTTAAAAAAATGAAGTCAACAGTCCATTGGTATCCTTGGCAAGAAGAATCTTGCAGAGTTGGTCACACATGAATTCAAACAGACCTGTGATTTCAGGCCTGTTTATCCTGAGACTCAATTTCTTTATTTCCTAATGAGTGGTCATTAAACATTTCCCTTCAAGTTAGTTTAGTGGTGAACATTTTGCCCAACACTTATACAAAGTGCCTGACACATAGTATTAATAAATGATAATTTTGATGTTAGTTCAGGGTGAATATTGTGAAACATGACATTCTTAAGCATCATCAGAATCTCAACTTGGGGAAAACTTGAAGTTTAGATCATCCCTGAGTCTAGCCCTAAGAAGCAGCATTCCTAGGATCCAAGATGGCTGAATAGGGTAAAGTCATACTGACCAGCTTCATTAGGATATGAAAACAAAGAAATGATCTCTTTCCAGAGGTCTGACTGACAGAAATATTCAGTGGAGGTGAAATAAAAAGAATGAATATCCCATGGAACAGTGAGGAAAGAGGACAGAAACACGGTTGAGATGGGCAGCACAGCACAGACAGCTGCAAGCTGAGTTGACATCTTACCAAGTAAAAGTAGGAAGAAGTTTTTATATGTCATTTTTTTAAAAAAGATTTATTTAGTTATTTGAAAGTCAGAGTTATACAGAGAGAGAAGGAAAGGAAGAGAGAGAAAGAGGTCTTCCATCCACTGATTCACTCCCCAATTGGCTGTAATGGTGGAAACTGCAGCTGTGCTGATCCAAAGCAAAGAGCCAGGAGCTTCTTCCAGGTCTCCCATGTAGGTACAGGGGCCCAAGCACTTGGGCCACCTCCTACTGCTTTCCCAGGCCATAGAAGAGAGCTGAATTAGAAGTGGAGCAGCCAGGACTCAAACCAGCACCCATATGGGATGTCAGCACTGCAGGCTGTGGCTTTACATGCTAAGAATTTCACAGTCACTCACTGACTGTAACTTTATCCTGGGGAGCTGACTGGGGTCTGAGCAATTGCTACACTCAAAGAAATGAATTCACATTGTCTCCCTTCCATCCCTTATTCCCATAGAGTGCTGGACTCTCCTGGAAAAACTCACACAAGTGATCTCTGGACCATTGCTATCAGAAGACAGTCAGAGTCAGAGTAAGGGCAAGTTGTGGGGTAGAGGGCATGTCCCATTCATCTTGTAACAATTGGAGCTTGGGAGTATTAGCCCAAGAACCATGTTCACCCACTGTATGTGAGCTGGGAGTGGGGGTGGGGTGACACTTAGCTTCTGGGAACTAACACCAAAATGTACTTCCATCTAGAAGATTTGGGTAATGACTCTGCTGTACTATATAACACCAGGATTATAACAATCAGTTTGACTTTGTTTAATCCCACTGAAATCTACCCAATGGACCTAGGGGAGAACTCACCTGCATTCCACCTCTAGGGACTCATACCTGCCAGAGAAAAAATTTCCTGTGTGCCTTAAAATCACCCTGTGGAACTGGAGCAGGGTTCAGTTCACATTGCCCATTCCAAGAAATAGGGCTTTGGACATTATAATCTGCAGCACCAGTTGCACTTTCCTAGCAAGACCAAAGGAGGGGTTCATTTCATCCACTTTACACAATCATAGAGTCACAGAAATTCATGCCACAAGCCCTACAATCACTCAGGATTGCTACTGGGACAAGGGAATAGTCATTTACATTGACATCAGCACCCACCACCAAGACAATGGCTTTCACATTTCCAGAGTAACTGATACAAAGTTGTGTGGACTGAAGATACATAGCCTAGGAAACCTACCTTCATCTCAAAGTCATGCTTCTAATCCTATGGCTTGCAGCAGACTAGACCAGTGTGTCAATTATAGACAGGATGACATTGATTAAAACAAAAGATATAACTGAGAGACTGAACTTCTGGAATTACCTAGAACCAAAGCCAAAAGAACCAGCGAAGTGATATGTTGCATTTCATCCAAACCTTAAACTCTTTTTTAAGAAAACCTACTTCATAAAGAAGAAGGAATTACTATACCAGATGTACAGATGTCAACGTAGGGACATAGGAAACATGACAGAGAAAGCTAGCATGACATCTCCAAAATAACACAATAATTCTTCAGACTGAAGGAAACTATGAAATTCTGGAAATAGAATTCAAAATAGTGATTGTAAGGAAACTTAATGCAATCAGGAGAATACATATAGACAGATTAAACAAGTGAGTAAATCAATGAGTGACATGAATGAAAATATTAGTAAGCAGACAGAAATAATTAAGAAGAACCAAATAGAAATTTTGAAAATAAAATCTTCAGTCAGTGAGAAAAAAAATATAACTGAGAGTTTTAACAAAGGAATAGACCAAATGAATGAAGGAATTTCTAATCTGGCAGACAAGACTTTTGAAATAACCTAATCAGACAATAAAACAAATTAAAAAGAATGAAGAAATTCTATGTGAAACTTGGGATATGATTAAATGACTGAATATTTATATTATAGGTATTTCTGAAGCAGAAGGGAAGAGAAAAGATGTTTAAAGCCTCCCAAATCAAACAATAATTGAAAATTTTCCAGGTCTTGAAAGGGACATCAGGGCCAGCACTGTGATGTAGTAGGCTAAACCTCGCTTGCAGTGCCAGCATCCCATATGGGTGCCAGTTCAGGTACCAGCTGCTTCACTTCTGATACAGCTCCTTCTAATGGCATGGAAAAGCAGTAGAAGATGGCCCAAGTGCTTGGGCCCCTGAAATAGCTGGAAGAAGCTCCTCCTTATCTGTTTTGGATCTGTTGAACTCTAACCTTTGTGGCCATTTGGGGAGTGAACTAGCAGATGTAAGACCTCTCTTTCTGTCTCTTTCTCTCTCTGTAACTCTGCTTCTCAAATAAATAAATCTTTCTTTTTTTTACAGGCAGAGTGGACAGTGAGAGAGAGAGAGACAGAGAGAAAGGTCTTCCTTTTCCATTGGCTCACCCCCCAATGGCCACTGCAGCTGGCACGCTGCGCCCGGCACACTGCGCTGATCCAAAGCCAGGCGCCAGGTGCTTCTCCTAGTCTCCCATGGGGTGCAGGGCCCAAGCACTTGGGCCATCCTCCACTGCACTCCCAGGCCACATCAAAGAGCTTGCCTGGAAGAGGGGCAACTGGGACAGAATCCGGCATCCTGACTGGGACTAGAATCCGGTGTGCCGGTGCCGCAGGTGGAGGATTAGCCTAGTGAGCTGTGGCACCGGCCTTCAAATAGATAAATCTTTAAAAAGGAGAAAGAAATGTGGCTATCCAGATACAAGAAGCTCAAAGAACTTCAAGCAGACTGAACCAAAAAATATCATCTACAAGGCATATTGTTGTCAAACTGACAAAAGTTAAGGATGAGGAGAAAATACTAAAGCAATAAGGTTAAAATAAAAGTATCAAGTTATATATAAAAACTAATTTGGTTGACATCAGACTTTTCAGAAGAAATCAAACAGGTGAGAAAAGAGTGGGATGATATATTCAATGTCGTCAAGGAAAAGAACTTTCCACCGGGAAGATTGTATTGAGAGACGGTATCCTTAAAATGGAGGGAGAAATAAGCTATTTTTCAAATAAGAAAAACTGAAGGAAATCACCACTACCAGACAAGTCTTATAAGAAATTCTGAAATGAGTCCTGCATTAGAAGTAAACATCCTGAAAACATATGATACCACCAAATTCACTAACAGAGCAGGTAAAATCAGTACCCAATCAACCAAATGACAGGTGTTAATTCTTATTCATCAATACTATCATTTAATATAGATGGATTAAATTCAACAACCAAAGGACTTACGTTGGCTGGATAGTTAAAAAAAAATCAAGACCCCACTACATGTTGGCTACAAGAAACTCACTTCACGAATAAAGACACACATAGACTGAAAGTGAAGGACTAGAAAAAGATATACCAGGAAAATGGATACAAAAAATGAACAGGAGTGGCTATTCATATACGATAAAACAGACTTTAAATAAAAAGTGGTAAAGAGAGACAAAGAAGGACATTGTACTTTGATAGAAGGCTTGAATCTGCAAGAAGATATAGCAATCATAAACATTTATGCACCCAAAACAAGACCACCCAGATATATACAGCAAATAACATTAGACTTAAAGGAAAGAGACCCCAATACAATAATAGTGGGTGATTACAACACCCCACTCTCTTCAATGGACAAATCAAGCAGACAGAAAATCAATAAAGATAAATCAGAGTTGAAACATACTGTTGAGCAAGTGGACATAACAGATATTTACAGGACATTTCACCCACCAACTATAGAATAACCTTCTTTTCATTAGCGCATTGAGTATTGTCATAGTTGGCCACCTATTAGGCTACAAGTAAAGTTTCAGTAATTTAAAAAGACTGAAATCATACCATGAATCCTCTCAGACCACAAAGGAATAAAAATTAGAAACCAACAAGAAGATGCAGCACTCAAAAAGACACAGAAATAAAACATTTTGAATGATCAATGAGTCATTGAAGAAGTTAAAAAGAAAATATAAAACTTTCTTGAAATAAATTAAAATGAAAACACACCATATCAAAATCTGTGAGATAAAGCAAAAGAAGTTTTAAGAGAGAAGTTTATAATATCAAGTCCTTACATTTAAAAGAGAAAGTCTCAAATAAGTGATCTAATGATACATCTCAAAGATTTAGAGGGGCTGGCATTGTGGCATAGATGGTTAAGCTGCTGCTTGCAATGTGGGCATCTGTATGGATGCCAGTTTGAGTCATGGCTGCTCCACTTCTTTTTTTTTTTTTTTTTTTTGACAGGCAGAGTGGACAGTAGAGGGAGACAGAGAGAAAGGTCTTCCTTTTTGCCATTGGTTCACCCTCCAATGGCCGCCGCGGTAGGCGCGCTGCAGCCGGTGCACCGCGCCGTTCCGATGGCAGGAGCCAGGTGCTTCTCCTGGTCTCCCATGGGGTGCAGGGCCCAAGAACTTGGGCCATCCTCCACTGCACTCCCTGGCCACAGCAGAGAGCTGGCCTGGAAGAGGGGCAACCGGGACAGGATCAGTGCCCCGACCGGGACTAGAACCCAGTGTGCCAGTGCCGCAAGGCGGAGGATTAGCCTGTTAAGCCACGGCGCCGGCCCTCCACTTCTTTTTTTTTTTTTTTAAGATTTATTTATTTATTTGAAAGAGTTACAGAGAGAAAGGAGAAGCAGAGATAAAGAGAGAGGGCTGGCACTGCGGCTCAGTAGGCTAACCCTCCGTCTGCGGCGCCAGCACCCCGGGTTCTAGTCCTGGTCAGAGTGCCGGATTCTGTCCCAGTTGCTCCTCTTCCAGTCCAGCTCTCTGCTATGGCCTGGGAGTGCAGTGGAGGATGGCCCAAGTGCTTGGGCCCTGCACCCGCATGGGAGACCAGGAAAAGCACCTGGCTCCTGGCTTTGGATCAGCGCAGTGCGCCGGCCACACTGTGCCAGCCACAGTGGCCATTTGGGGGTGAACCAATGGAAAAGGAAGACCTTTCTCTCTCTCTCTCTCACTGTCCACTATGCCTGTCCAAAAAAAAAAAAATAAGACAGAAAGAGAGGTCTTCCATCTGATGGTTCACTCCCCAATTGGCCACAATGTCCGGAGCTGTGCCAATCCAAAGCCAGGAGCCAGGAGCTTCTTCCAGGTCTCCCATGAAGGGGCAGGGGCCCAAGGACTTGGACCATCTTCTTACTGCTTTCCCAGGCCATAGCAGAGAGCTGGATCGGAAGTGGAGCAGCCAGGTCTTGCATTGGTGCCCATATGAGATGCCAGTGCTTTGAGCCAGGGCATTAACCCTCTCCTCCACAGCGCCGGCCCTTGCTCCACTTCTGATCAGACTCCCCGCTAATGCCCCAGGAAAGCATCAGAAGGTAGCCTAAGTCCTTGGTCCGTGCACTCATGTGGGAGATATGGATGGAGCTCCTGGCTCCTGGCTTCAGCCTGGCCACAGCCCAGGCTTTGTGGTCATTTTGGGAATGTGGCAAATGAAACAGTGGGTAGAAGATCTCTCTCCCTCTCTTCCTTTTTCTTTCTCTCTCTCTCTCTCTCCTTCCCTTTATCTCTGTATCTCTTTCAAATAAATGAATAAATCTTTAAATCTTAAAAAAATGTATTTGTCTATTTGAAAGTCAAAGTTACACAGAGAGAGAAGGAGAGGCAGAGAGAGAGAGAGGTCTTCCATCAGCTGGTTCACTCCCTATCTGGCCACAATGGCTGAAGATGCGCCGATCCAAAGTCAAGAGCCAGGAGCCTCCTCTGATTCCCCCACATGAGTGCAGGGGCCCAAGGACTTGGGCCATTCTCCACTGCTTTTCCAGGCCATGGCAGAGAGCTGGTTCAGAAGTGGAGCAACCAGGACTCGAACCAGCACCCATATGGGATGCCGGTACTGCAGGCAGTGGCCTTAGCTGCTATGTCACAGTGCTGGCCCCAATTAATATTTTAAAATTAGAAAAGCAAAAACAAATTACACTCCAAATCAGCAGTAGGTAAGAAATAATAAGAGATAGGGCAGAAACAAATGAAATTGAAAATAAGAAAACAATACAATAAACAAAATGAGAAGTTGGTTTTTTGAGAAGATAAATGAAATAGACAAACCTTTAGCCAGACTAATGAAGAAAAAAGAGAAAAAAAACTCAAATAAATAAAATTAGAGATAAAAAAGGAGATATTACAACTGACACCACTAAAATACAAAGGATTTTAAGAAACTACTATAAAAACTGTATTCATAAACTGGAAAACTTCAAATAAATGGATAAATTCCTAGAAACACATGACTTAATATCAAGATTAAATCAATAAGATACAGATAATGTAAGCAGAACCATAGCAATCAATGAGATAAAGAATTAGTTAAAAGTTTTCCATGAGGGAAAATCTCAGAATCTGATGGATTTACTACTGAATTCTATAAAACATTTAAAAATGAACTAACTCCAATTGTCTTCAAACTATTCCAAAATATTGAACAGGACAGAACTCTGCCAAATTTTTTTCTATGAGGTCAACATCACTCTGATACCCAAACCAAAGACAAAATATGAAATGAAAAGTATACTAGATCTTTGATGAACATAGATTTAAAAATTCTAAAAAAAAAAAAACCCTAGCAGATTAACATCAAAAAGATCATACAACATGATCAAGTGGGATTTATCTCAGCAATGCAAAGTTGGTTCAATATTTACAAATCAATAGATGTCATAAGTCATATTAACAGAAAAAAGAACAAAAACCATATAGTCATCTCAGTCAAGGCAGAGAAAGCATTTGATAAGATTCAACACCCCTTCATGGTAAAAGCCCTCCACAAATTAGATTTAGAGAGAATATATTTCAAAATTATAAAGGCTATTTATGATAATTCAACATGCAATAAAATACTGAGTGGGGAAAATCTGAAAGCATCTTCCATTCAGATCTGGAAGAAGACAAAAAATATCTATTTTCACTACTTTTATTCAATATAGTACTCACAGTATTAGCAAAAGCAATTGGGAGGAGAAAGAAATAAAGGGCATCAAAATAGAAAGGAGGAAGTTAAAATATCCATGTTTGAATGTGACATAGAAAAACCCACATCCCTCACTAAAAAGCTCTTATAACTAATAAACCAGTTCAGTAAAGTTCAGGTTATAAAATAAACATACAGGGGCCTGTGCTGTGGTGCAGCAGGTTAAAGCTCTAGCCTGCAGCACTAGCATTCCATATGGGCACCAATTCAAGCCCTGGCTGCTTCATTTCTGATCCAGCACCTAGGAAAGCAGTGGGGGATGACCCAATTATTTGTGCTCCTGCACCCACATGGGGGATCTGAAAGAAGCTCTTGGCTCCTAGCTTCAGATAGACTAAGCTCTGGCCATTGCAGCTAACTGGGGAGTGAACCTGCAGATGGAAGAACTTTCTCTTCCTCTGTCTCTCTCTGTCTGTAACCCTACCTCTCAAATAAACAAATAAAACTTTAAAAAAGAATTATTTATTTGAAAGTCAAAGTTACATACACAACATGCAGAGAGAGAGAGAGAGAGAGAGAGAGAGAGAAATCTTTTATTTCCTGGTTCATTCCCCAAATAGTTACAATGGCTGTGGTTGGCCAGGCCAAACTCAGGAGCCAGGAGCTTCATCAGTGTCTCCCACATGGTGGCAAGGCCCAAATACTTGGGTTATCTTCCACTACTTCCCCCAGCCCATTAGCATGGAGCTGAATTAGAAGTGAAACAGCTGGGACATGAACTAGCAGCACTCATATGGATTGCAGGCATTGCAGGTGATGACTCTATCCATTATGTTATAACACCAGCCTGAAGCTATAGTAAGTAAAACAGCATGGGAGGCCGGCACTGTGGTTCACTAGGCTAATCCTCTGCCTGTGGCGCTGGCACACCAGGTTCTAGTCCTGGTTGGGGTGCCGGATTCTGTCCCAGTTGCTCCTCTTCCAGTCCAGCTCTCTGCTGTGGCCTGGGAGTGCAGTGGAGGATGGCCCAAGTGCTTGGGCCCTGCACCCACATGAGAGACCAGGTGGAAGCACCTGGCTCCTGGCTTCAGATCGGCACAGTGCACCGGCTGTAGTGGCCATTTGAGGGGTGAACCAACGGAAGGAACACCTTTCTCTCTCTCTCTCAGTGTCTAACACTGCCTGTCCAAAACAAACAAACAAAAAACAACAGCATGGGTGCAGGTGCTGTGGTGTAGCAGGTTAATGCCCTGGCCTGAAGTGCCAGCATCCCATATGGGCAGTGGTTCCATTCCCAGCTGCTCCACTTCCGATCCGATCCAGCTCTCTGCTGTGGCCTGGGAAAGCAGTAAGAAGATGGCCCAAGTCCTTGGGCCCCTGCACCTGCGTGGGAGACCTGGATGAAGCTCCTGGCTCCTGGCTTTGCATAGGCTCAGCTCCAGCCATTGCAGCCAATTGGGGAGTGAACCATCAGATGGAAGACCTCTCTCTCTCCCTCTCTCTCTCTCTGCCTCTCTCTGTGTAGCTCTGACTTTCAAATAAATAAATAAATCTTTAAAAAAAAAACAGCATGGTACTGCCATAAAAACTGACACATAGATCACTGGAACAAAAGAGAATCCAGAAATTAATCCATCTACAGACAACTGATTTTTCACAAAAGTGCCCAGACTATACAGTGGAATAAGGATAATCTCTTCCATAAGTGGTGCTGACATAACTGGATGTATGCATGAGAAGCATGAAATTAGATACATACTTCTCACCATATACCAAAAAATCAACTCAGGATGTATTAGAGATCCAAGTTTAATGAAGTTGCTAGAAGAAAGAGAAGGGGAAACACTCCAAGATATTGGTATAGACCATGACTTCTTTTGTATAAGACCCCCAAAACAAGCAACAAAAAAATAAACTAAATAAATAGGATTATATTAAAAGCAGAAGTTTCCACAGAGCAAAGTAAATAATAGAGTGAAAAGACATACAACAGAGTGGGAAAATATTTGTGAACTACCTATTTGACAAAAGATATCCAGAATATACTAGCAACTCAATAAACCAAACAACAACAAAATCCAATCCAGCTAAGAAATGGACAACAGACCTCAAAAGTCCTCAAAAGCACAAATAAAAATGTCAACAAATACATGAAAAAATGCTCAGCATCACTAGCCTTCAAGGAAATGCAAATCAAAACCACAATGAAATATTCCCCCACCCCTGTCAGAATGGTTATTATCCAAAAGACAGAGTAACAAATGCTGCCCAGGATATGTTGTAAAGGGAGCACTTCTACACTGTTCATTGAATGCAAGCTATTGCAGCCACTATAAAAACAGTATTGAGATTTTTTTTAAAAAAACTAAAAATAGACTTGCAAAAATAATCTATCATTCCTATTACTGGATATATATAAAAAGACATGAAGATGTTGTAGCAAAGAGTTACCTGAACCACCATGTTTATGACAGCACTGTCCATAATAACCAAAATATGGAATCAACAAGCATGTTCATTATCAGATGGATGAGATACTGCTGCTCTGGGGCACAACTATCTGGACAGGTTTTGTGTCTGCCTTAGCCCTCCAGTTACTGAGGCCAACTTGGTTCTGGGCAGAAATGGGAAAAATACTGCTCATGTCTTTGATGGGGATGTCACAGCAGGCCTAGAACCTGTCCTCACAGCTGCTGTGCACTTTGTGACTTGATTTGAATCAGACCATGACTGGCGAAAACTACCAACACAGGCACAACTCATGGCTTACCGTGGAAGCAACTTCTCTTCCAAAGCTGAGGCTGCCTTACTGGATAAGCATGGACAGATCCTCTTCCTCTAGAATGACTTCAATTCCAGGGCAGTCCTCATTTCATGCAAATAGACTCAGAACCAGGCTGTCCCCACAAGTCTCCAAACTCCCAGACTGCTTGAGGATGTCTCCAGGCTGAAATTAGGACCACATTTGGCACCGGAAAATTCCTTCCAAAACCTTAGATTAACATTACAAGCAGTAGCTCCACTTTGCAGAAGATTCCTAAGATTGCTCTAACAATGACCTCTGCTAGAGCATTTATGGTATGGGGCATCTCTGTATTCTGACCTTGTGCATAGAATTAGGACTCAACTGTTGGGGAAAGTGAGGCCATGCATTCTCTCACTGTTTCTCAAGCAGAAATTGAAGTCCTCTGGGGCACAGGGGGCTTTTAATTTGACATTGTAAATGGCAGTTGACTGATGGTTTTACTTTTATTGACCTTGGGTGTTGAGCAGCATAGATCCTCTAGGTGGAGCTCTCTGTCCTGAACTTAATGAACCCTCTCCCACACATCCCCGGGATAAGCCTCTGTAATGTGGGGTTGCTTTTGCTTTCTGGAAACTGGCTTCAAAAATTTTTAATACTTGAACTTGGTGACTCAATACATCATACAGCTTTATCTTTTCAGTGGAAAGTGTGTACCTGCTCCCCACTATTCTCAATGGCACCTTTGTTAGAGCCTAGGAGTTTTCTTGGCAACCCTGGTTCCCAGCTCTGTTGAGTGTATGTGCACAAACATTCACACACACACATCCACACACACTGTGGTTTGTGCCACCTCAGCAGTAGTCCACTGGAAGGCTTACAGGAGAACACAGGCTGTAATGGCTGGTGAACCTGCTACAAATGGGAGAGGCAGATGAATGGCAGTGTATGCAGAGGAGCAAGACAAACTGGCAGCTTTGCTTCTTGTCCTACCTGTGTAGGCCTGATTGTGTCCTCAGAGTAACTACTCTGCCCTGTCAGCATCCCCCAGAATTCATGCCTAGGCATGTCTTCCTACATGTCAGGGCAGTCAGTTTATTTTTTAAAAAAGGATTTATTTATTTGAAAGGCAGAGTTACAGAGTGGGAGAGGATTCTAGCATCACAAGTAGTGCCTTAACTTGCTGCAGCACCACACTGGTCCCCACCCAATTCTTTTTTTTTTTTTAAGATTTATTTATTTATTTGAAAGTCAGAGTTACACAGAGAGAGGATATATATATGTGTGTGTGTGTGTGTGTGTGTATGTGAGAGAGAGAGAGAGAGATTTTCCATCTGATGGTTCACTCCCCAGTTGGCTGCAATGGCTGGAGCTGTGTTGATCCAAAGCCAGGAGTCAGGAGCTTCTTCCAGGTCTCCCTCATGGATGCAGGGGGCCAAGGACTTGGGACATCTTCTTACAGCTTTCCCAGGCCATAGCAGAGAGCTGGATCAGAAGTAGAGCATCCAGGTCTCTAACCAGTGCCTATATGGGATGCTGGCACTTCAGGCCAGGGCATTAACCCGCTGAGCCACAGCATTAGTCCCCCCCGTCTCCAATTCTTATCCAGCTCTCTGCACCTGGGAGAGCAGCAGAAGATGACCCAACTACTTGGGACCCTGTTACATATGTGTGAGGCTCAAATGGAGTTCCTTTCTACTGGCTTTGGCTTCATGCAGCCCCAATCATTGTGGTCATTTGAAAAGTGAATCAGTGGATGAAAGATCTCTGTATCTCTCTTTCTCTCCCTCTCCCTGTCATTCTGCTCTTCAAATAAAAAAAAATTAAACTGTAGGTTGATAATCTGTTCTCTGTCCTTGTTTTTCTACATGCTGCATTACTTCCCCCAACTGCAGTGGGCAACCTCAGACATTTTAGGAGGGGCAACAATGCCTTGGACAACTCTGTATCACTTCCTCCTGATCTCTAGGCCTAGAAGAGCGTGTTCTGATTGCAAATGTTGGGAAGTCAGCTGTTCAGAATCTGGGTGGATGATGAAAAATGGCTTTATTTATCTTGAAGGGGCCTCACTTTCCTTGCTCCCCAGGCCCGGGGAGGTCATTCAAGCTGAGTGTCAATGCAGTCTCTTCTCCATCTGTGGGAAGGCCTTCTAAACTTGAGCTGTAGGATTCTCATCACAATTTGGAGACAGTTAATTTATTGTAATCAGTTATTTAAGTCATCTTTAATTCCTCCAAATATCTCGCTTCTGAGTTCAGTGTCATGGGCAGGAGCTAAGCACACAAAGCACTCTCTGGTCCCCTCTGCTCTTCCCTCAAAATTAAGGTTCTAAGAACCCACTGGAGAACATCACATGTGACGGCAAGATATACTTGCTTGGTGATGATGTTTTTCATCTCCATTCCTTGTTTCTTATCAGATTATTTCCTAGAAATAGAATGTCTTAGTCTCTCTAAGCTAAGTCTCATGTTTAGTTTTAGCAATATGAATATATTTAGCACATTTAGTCTTCATAGTGACATAATTTTTATGAAACTCTTTTTTTAGCTTTTTAAAATATAATTTAAAACTATTTTGTACCAGTACAATATATTAATTCTACAAATGTAAAATTTTATCAGCTGTTAAAACATTTGTAAAACTATACATTCTACTTCAGCTTTATTGCACAATATCTATAAGAAAATATTAATTTTAAATTAGAAAAGATAAAAATGTTTTCAGTATAGAAAAGAATCTCATTTTAAAGACAATACTCTATAAGAATGTCTACCAAGAAAATAACAAACTTTCACAGGATACCAAGCTGGACAGATGCATTGGCAGATCTGATACAAAGCACTATTAAAACCAGTCCAAAATAACTTAATCCAAACTGTATCATCATTTTTCATAGAAATCTAGACACAACTGAAGGTAGTTTTTTATATTAAAAAAGATGAGGGGCCGGGGCTGTGGCACAGTGGGATTAACACCCTGGCCTGAAGCACCGGCATCCCATATGGGTGCCAGTTCTAGTCCCGACTGCTCCTCTTCCAAACCAGTTCTCTGCTATGGCCTGGGAAAGCAGTAGAAGATGGCCCAAGCCCTTGGGCCCCTGCACCCACATGGGAAACCCAGAAGAATCTCCTGGCTCCTGACTCCTGGCTTCAGATGGACACAGCTCCGGCCATTGCAGCCTTCTGGGGAGTGAACTAACAGACAGAAGACCTCTCTCTCTCTCTGCTTCTCCTCTCTGTGTAACTCTGACTTTCAAATAAATAAATAAATCTTTAAAAAAATTGAGGCATTTTTCCATGTGAGCATTCTGAATATCTCATTTGTATCAAAAACAACACTTTTTTTTTTTTTTACGTCTAGACTTCATTTTTCTCTACATGGTATTTGATAGTACACGTGACTTTTATAATCAGAATTTTTTTAAAGCAAATATTATTTCATTTTGAAGGCATTTAGATTCCCATTTTTCAGTTAGATCTGTTTCCTGAATGTGTTCCTATTTGCTCATTAGCTATGAAGCAGGAAGTCTTTCAGCCTCTGTTTAATTTTCATCAAAGATGGCTTGTGAAAAGACGCATTGGTGATCTGGAAGGCATTCTTACACCGAAGCCTACATCAACAAAGACTCCTGTTTAAAAAAACAACACTTTTAATTTAACTTAATAGCCATTTGTAGGGTTTTTTTTCTTCACAGACTATCACTGGCAATGGTTTTTAATGACTATTGCTGATCATTTAAATTTATTTATGCTGATAGAAAAATTAAGATAAATACACTTTTTAAGCTCCATCCTTTACATAAACCAGTTAATAAATTTGCATCATAACAATTAGTGTAGAGACTATCAGGATGGCCTTTATTTCTATGATTGTATATTAGTTGATTTTCCCAGATTTGGGATAGCAGAAGTCCCACTTTTCTTTGTAGCATAATTAGAAAATAAATTGATGATAGGTTAATAAGATTGGCTGTATAGTGTAGTTTAGTGAGATGTTACCTTAGACCTATATAGCAATATAGGTATTAAAATACTGACAGAAAATCTTGGTTGGAATTTAGTTCACCACTGACAACAAACAAAATTGAGAGATAAAAAATAAAAAATCCTCATGTATACTTTATAAATGGTGTTCTGTATACCAAAGAAATAAATCTTTATTTTAGAAAAGGATTCACCATATTGATATATGTGTAAACTATAAATCTTTTCCTATTAAAATGCGTGGATTAAATCTTAAGTGTTTTCAAGTTTATGCCTTTGTGGCCTGGGAAATTACCTTTTGGTACTTATGGCTTGCATAAGCAAAGTCAAATATATATCAAACTTTTATGTAGAGAAAAGAATTATTAAAATAATGGTTATGAACTCACAAGTTTGTTGTAGGTAGACAGAATTATCAAAACTCCAGACATAGAACATTTGACATAGAACATTTTTATTTTATGGAATAGATTTTAATCCATTTAGTACTATTAATGTAAATTTTCTATGGGATGTCCATTAGACAACCATAACAAGATGAATGGCCAAGGGTTTTCTCAAAACCTGTGTATGAGGAAATTGAACATATGAGGAAATTGCTTATAAAATGTTACATTATTTAAATTTTTTCTTAGAAATCAAAGCAGTTGCTTTTGCAAAGCTGCATTTTTCAGAACTGTTCAAAATATCTCATTTAAATGAGTGTTTTAAAAAATATATATAAGGTCTACAATGAGACTTCAAATGTATTTCACCTTTTATGGGTTTTTAAAAATCAGGTATCCTTTCTTTAAAGTTCTTCAGAATAAAAAATAAAAATAAATTCTCACATTCCATTAGAAAAATGTGGAAACATTCATGGTCTGAAATTTTCTAGACTCCCCAAATCTCCAGAAGATGTGCAATTTCCTCATATACAGGAATTATTTATATATATATATATATGTATATATATATGTTCTATGTCAATTTATATATATATATAAAGTTAAAATGAGGTTTTTTGTTTCTTTTTCAAAAGTGCTAATTATTACATGTCTCTTCAACACATTTTGTCCAATTCTTTGTCCAACTTAACCACCTTGCATTAGGCACACTGCTTGAATTTCTAAGAAGCAGAGGGGGAAACATCACTTGTCAATTAATCCAGCTTCCTTAATTTTACTGAAGAAGAATTTCTCTACAATATTGGCACATTTGCAGTGTTCACTCTCAGGGGGGTTGTACTCTTTAGAATTGGAAAAGACTCACTCTAAGTCTGCAATGAATAATTTCTTAGATATGTGGTACCAATTCTTGAGGCATTCACTCATGGTTTTCAGATCCATGGGAAACCTTATAACTTCATAATATCCCAGAGCTTCTGTTCTCTTCACCAGTTCCATGAAGGGCCAAGTGCTTTGATGGCTCTTCACCTGCTGAAGGATGTTCTTCAGCATGCTGTAAAGCTGGTCAGGGTTTTTGGGTTCCTTACTTTTATCCTTTCCACTTGGTTTCCAGCCTGTCTCTCTAATTCCAGGAATGCTTTCTATAGGAATTTGCCAAACTCTATCTTTAAAACATGAAAGTCCAGGGTAAACTTTCTGAACCTGGGCCTGCTTTCTATCAGCTTTTTTTAAAAAAATATTTTTATTTATTTATTTGAGAGGTAGAGTTACAGACAGTGAGAGGGAGAAACAGAGAGAAAGGTCTTCCGTCCATTGGTTCACTCTGCAATGGCTGCGACAGTCAGAGCTGTGCCAATCCAAAGCCAGGAGCCAGGTGTTTCTTCCCAGTGTCTCATGTGGGTGCAGGGGCCCAAGCACTTGGGCCATCTTTTACTGCTTTCCCAGGCCACAACAGAGAGCTGTATTGGAAGAGGACTAGAACCAGCACCCATATGGAATGCCGGTGCTGCAGGTAGAGAATTAACCTACTGCACCATAGTGCCAGCCCCATCTATCGGTTCTTAAATTATCTCTTTCTGCTTTTTAATTATGACAGAAAATTCTGCATATGGTATCTGAGAATTTAGCTCACATTCCATTAAAGTGGCTCCTTCCTAATCCTTAATATAGCCAACATGTTTGGCTTTAGGTATTTTAATTTCTTTGGAGAAACCGTATTTCTTAAAGTACCCAACTGCATATTCATTCGCATATGTGAAGAAGTTCAGGATGTAATGTTTTATATGATATTTTTTCAAATGATTCATCACATGTATTCCATAATCCTTGACTTGTTCATTTGAAGTTACAGCACAGAAAACAATCTCTGTGAATCCTTTGGGTTGGGAACATATGGAAACATATACCACCAATAACATGGCCATCTTTAATTCAAGTGAGGGTTTTGTGTTTCGGATCACAGACAAGTCACATGATATACTCTTTTGGCATTCGGGGCAGCTGATGGAAGAACACATTCTGCAGGCCTATCAGCCACATCAGGATCCTCTTGTTTGATTTTTGGTTCAGGGAATTGCCAACCAGGTGAAATTCAATCCTGTCCCTGTGCTCTTCCAGCCTTGCTGCCTCATCCCTGGCTGAATGGGCTGACAGAAAATTGGTCTCTGGTCCAAGCATTGCTACAGGGTCCATGATGGTGGACATCACCTCATGGATTAACTCCATCAGAATATCCCCCATTACTCAGGGTTTCTTGGCCTCCTCCAGAACATAAGAGTCATTCATTTTCCTCTTTTCTCCTGGGTTTGCCTCTAGCCCAGAAGAAGCTTTGCAGGCAGGACTGCTACTCCTGATCCCAGGGAAATGAGTGAGGATCAGAGTTTGTTTCGCAAGAAGCAGTTTGTCTTTTTCCTGTCTTGCTTGTTCCAGGAGTTGTTTCCTCATAACAGTGAAGACTGAGCAAAGCAATATTCTCCCAAACACGTGGGTGGTTTCATACTGAGGTAGACTGTCATAGAACTGTGGGACATTGTGGTAACACAGCCACCTTGTGTAGTTCTCTTCATATCCAGAAATATCAACATTGGGAAATCACAGTCTTCATTGAGATGGTGCCTCAAATGCCAATTGTTGATGTGGTTTAGGAACATTTTTGCCAACTCAACTATTGTTTGTCTTTCTTTTGATGGCAGGTGACTAACTTTATATTGTACAAAGGTATTCATAGCCTGTTCAATACTAGGCTTTTCAAATGAGGGTTTCTTCTCCAAGGAGCCTTCAACCACAGGCTTTCCTCTTTGTAAAATAAACTGTCTCAGGAGCTTAAATAGGTAGAAATAACCTTGCATGGTATCCGCATCTTTCTCCTTCTGGACACAAGTAAAGAGATGCTCCATATCCAACACTATTCTCAGGAATCTGTTCATTTCTTCCTCTGACACATTCTCCAGGTGAGAAAAATGAGCAGCTAGGGCATGGCTACCACCCTGACAGGATTCCATTAGACTGACGATTATTTGCTGCAGATGGGCTCTGAGGGGAGTGGGAGAGGGGTTGGGGTTTTTCCAGCCTGCTGTGGTCCAGCCTCGGAAGGTCCAGGAGATCCTGAAGGAGGGGAGGCATTAGCAAAGAAAGGAAATGAAGGGATGAGGTTTAGGTGGCAAGGGAAGGCATCATTTTGCCGTTCCTTCTTCTAGCTTTATCTTATACTCTTTTTACATGTACTTTTGATTAAGCCTTCTTTGTCCCAAGTCTCTCTTCTTTCTGGGAAAGAACACATCACAAGTGATCATCTATGCGTAACTTTCTCTATTAATCTTGTTTTGTTTCGTTTTCCTTTCATGGCCTCATCATAAGCTTTCCACTAATTTTTTCTCTATTCATAGTGGGTATGTTAGCTATATGAAACTTGCTTAACTTATCTAAAGGTGTTAGACAAAATGTCTAAGATTTTATATGTTAATAGATTTATTTTAAAGGGTTAAAACTGTATAGAGAAAGTTCTAATGATTATATCCTATTTTTCTAAAGGTAAACCACACCTCCAACAACTGTGTTTTTTATAAAACCTACTTCATTGCTTAATGTAAGTGTTCTTTGTTCCTTTGTTCTACATTTCCAAGCAGGGGCATAAGGTCTTAACCTTTGTAAGAATAAGGTCTTAACCTTTGTAAGAATAGTAGTGCTTGTTCATCCTTCCATTTGCTGTAATATTAACTACGTACCTCCCAATCTCATCATATACTCCTGTGTAAGGCAAAGGGGAGGTCTGTGGGAACAAGCACCTGCATGCTCTTTCTGTTCTATTTTCTCATAAAACTCATTACTCATGTTTCTAATAATATTTTACTCTATACAAATTTTAGGGGATTCTCCTCATTTCTCCAGTCACCTCCTGTAACTCATTTTTTTTTACAAGAAACAACAATTTTGCCTAGATTGATATCCATTATTCTCACACTCAAACCCAATGATTACATCATTATTAAGCCTAATAAAAACAACAGAGAAGATGGCTTCAATTCAGTCAGGGGCTTCCTGCTTTGCTGAGTTCTGCCTCCCGCAGCTGTGACTTGGTCATACAGCATGGGTGACATCGCCTCCGCCACCAGCCATTACATTTACAGGACTCCTCAGCCTTGCAGGAGGAGTACACTCCAAGCTTCTCCAGTTTCTTCGCCCGCGGAGCGGAATGCAGCTGTGCCTTTTTCTGGGCGATCTGAGCCGAGCCACGGCCTTCCGGTTCTTGGGCCGTGCCCGCCGCAGCCACAGCTGTAGCCGGACCTCAGGAGCCCGAGCCAGCGGCGGGGGCACCCGAGGAGCCCTACGGCGGCGCGGGCGGCGGCGCAGGGGCCTGCGGGAACAGCGGCCCGGGTCTGGCCCCGCCAGCCTCGGACAAGCCGCCCTCCTGCACGACAGAAGGTGCCGAGTGTCAGGCGCCGCCGCCAGGGTCTCCCGCTCGGGTTCTGGTCGTCAGGAGAGCGAGACCCTCCCCGCACGCCCGGCCGCCCCTTCGCCCACCCTTCTCCCTTCCTCCGTCCTCCGGAGCGCTGCCCGCCCGGCTCGCCCTGGCCTTGGCCCGCGCGCTGGTGGCGGTGCTGTTCCCCCAGGAGGGAGGGAACTAGCGGCTCCAATGCCAAGGCCGCTGTCGCCGCACATGCCCTCCCTCGGCTCTCCTTCCCCAGGCTCGAAATTCTTTTAACATGTTGAGCGCTCTATAATTCTGAGACATTGAGAGTTTTTATTCCTGAAGAAGACTCCACCTGGTCTGATATGAAATGCTATGAAAAAATCGAGATGGATGTAGGTTGTCAAAGAACAAAGGTTGTTTCTTCAAAATAGTGAAGCCATGTGTAACTATTTATGTGTGTGTTTGTGTGTGGCACATTACAGAGTCCTTGACTCATAGCCCTTTCATGAACAGTTCCCAAAAGGTGATTCTCTCTTAGTGTAAGGGTGACCTTAAGGGTCTTGATCGACCAGGAAGCCTGGACTGGCCATGTTGTCACTTTTCTGCCAAGCCTCTAGTTCCTCCTTCGCTGCTAGGTCTCCACAGTGCTCCATGTCTAAGCTGTAGTATTGTGATCCCAGGGACCATGGAATGAGGCCTCTGATCACTCACTAGGGTGTGATCACTCACTAGGATCATGATTCTTGAGTGCTACTTTCCTGTGGGCGAGATGGGGGAGCATGAAAGGTGGAGACAGGCGGGAAGACATGGCTAGCTTCACTAGTTGCAGCTTGGCAAGAGATCAAGATGAATGGAAATGGTTTCTTATCCCCAAAGGGTTTCTCAGAGACTTGGTGCCTGAACAGTTGCTGCAATCTGTCCCAGATTCTTCCAACAAAGAAGCCATCATAGAAATTCCTTCTCCATGTTAAGTTTCCTCATAGTGTGTCCAAGGAGACTAGTGAAAATGCCAGCTGTGTAGTCTGGGGCAGCTCAGTTGTCATGAAGACATTTGGATCCAGGGCTGTTTCTGTCTGGTATTGCATTACCACTCAGTCAGTCAATTTTCAGGTCCCACTGATCTTATTGAAAGGTTAAGAAAGGGCTTGAAGGACTGGTACTGTGGCACAGTGGGTTAAACTGATGCCTGCAATGTTGGCATCCCATATGGGTGCCAGTTTGAATGTTGGTTGCCCCACTGCTGGTCCAGCTCCCTGCTAACACACCTGGGAAAGCAGCAGAAGATGGCCCAAATCTTGGGCCCCTGCCACCCATGTGGAAGTTCTGGATGAAGCTGGTGCAGCCATTTGGGAAGTGAACCAGTAGAAGGAAGATCCCTTTCTGTCTCTCTGTCACCGCCTCCCCCCCCCATAATTCTGCCTTCCAAATAAATAATCTTTAAAAAAGAGGAAGAGGCTTGGGTTTTATGACATCTAACAAAATCATTGGCTGGATGTAGGGTTTCTCTGAATGTGGTGGAATGAGAAGGCCATGCCAAGATGGCCACTGGCAAGTGAGTGTCAGTTACTCAAGAATGATTTCAAAACCCACATGACAACAGAGCCTGCCTCACAACAGGCTGTGGTCGGTTAGGGCATAAACTGCCCCTTGACCAGATTGTCTGCCTTGGCTATATAAGCTACTTTACCAACTGAAATAAATGAGTCTGCAGGATGATCGCCTCTGGTCCACTTTCACCCAGCTCTCAGGGTCTGTGTGGTGACTCTGCCTCTTGCCCCCACTGTGCTTCTCCTCTCAGAACAAATCCACAGCAACATATGGCCCCCAATGTGACTGAGAGAGACAGCGTGTTGGACTTGGCAAGGTCCCCTCTTGATTTCGACAAGTAGGCCCTTCTGTGTTTTGTGTGCTGTTTGGTTCTGTGAGGGTGAGCACAGAACCCCCTCCTGTACCCCTTTCTTTGTCCTTGTCCTCGGTCTAAGTGACCCCAGGTTAGGCACACACTGCCCAGAAGCATAATGCCACTTCTCCGCTCCTCCTTTTACTTTTGGTTCATCTGGCAAATTTACATAATGGACTGATCATCCTAGAATTCAAAACCAAGTCATCTTCCCTCGCTTGAGAGAGGTGATGCTCTGGAGACACTGTGTGGGCATATGGCCTTGACCTAATGAATCAAGGAAGTCTCCCACTTAGCACAGGCCATACTTACGATCTGATACACCACTGTCTGTTCGTCTAACATAGGGAACCCCTTGCATAATGCCATCAGCAACTGAGGTGCTAGGATTTGTTTTGTTATGGCAGCAGTGTTGTGGGTGTCTTTCTTTTGGCTAGAATCAGTGTGGTGTGCCACTATTAAGCACTCAAACATGGGAAACATATCACCCTCTCAGAAACCCACACAGATTACCAAACATAATGAATCTGTGAGTGATAAGAGCCTGTCACTCCAGGCCTCATCCTCACAGGCAAGAGTTGACGACTTAAGGAGAGAACTCCCACAGTGAAAATGACATGACAGCAGACAATGCAATAATGCCTAGTCAGCAACCCCCCAAACATCCATGGGATGAACTTAGATGACCTCAAGGCAATAACCCATGCAAGGTCATCCCATCTGCACCTAGTGAGGATCCCCACATTTGTGGCAGTCCCCGGGCACCCCAGGCTCTCAGGGGAGCTGCTAGATCCCATCCCACCCACATGTTTTCCGTTAATGTAGGAGTGGACGCAGAATTCAGGCCTTGGATTGCAATACCCATAGATGACCTTATTATGCCAAAAAAGGCTTCTCAAGAGTAAGATTCTGACTCCCTGCTTTGAACAGGTGCTCATACAATGGGCAGCGAATCTTCAAACTCATTTTGACTGGGTTACACTGCTCAAAGCATATCTGTCAAGACCACAGTTCTTACAGTCAAAAGCCTCCTATGAGGAAGCGGCTGTAACCGTGGTGAGGAATAATGCTGCCTATGAAATAGCAGTAACCTTTGATATGCTTACAGGCAATGGTACCTACATATATTCTCATGAACAGGCCTGCATTGGAGTAGTTACCTATTTTGATCAGGTCAGAGATTTGGCACTTAGAGCCTTAAAAAATATAAATCCTCCTAATTATAGTCAGCTCTTTAGAAACCTAGTTCAAGGCCCAGGTGGATGGTTTCCCAATTTCCTTACCAGAGTCTTGGAAGCAGTAGAGAAAAGATTATTGCTTGGCCCCAATCAAGAAAATCTGGTCAAACAATTAGCTTGGGAAGGCGCTACCAGAGGCAAAAGCTGCAATTGCCCCAGTCCATAATGAAGACCTTTCTAAATGGATAGTAGCTATAAAGGAGGTAAACTCTGCTGATACACCCATACAAGCTATACAATCCCTAACTGCAGCCATTAACAGACTGAACACAAGGAAGTCTAATGACCCTCCAGTTTATTGGGGATGTCAGGAAACAGGACACCTACAGCAAAACTGCCCAAACACTGACAGACGGGGCAAGCCCAAAATGGTGTGGCCGAGATGTAAAAAAGGCTTTCATTGGACAAAAGATTGCAAGACCAAGCCTTTAAACACTCTCAGCGGGGCAGCCCTCAGCCCAGCAAATAAGAGGGAGTCCCACCATCATTAACTGGTTGATATCTTTAATCTGAGGCCAAAATGGACCCTATACTTAGATGACTTTGCCTTTGTGGGTTTAATTGATACAGGGGCAGATGCCACTGTCTTAAAAGCTAGGGACACAAGAAAAATGCAACTTTGGAAGATAGCGCCCAGGCCCGACCTCCAAGGTGTTGGAGGATTAAAATTGGCTGATCATGTCATCATGCCTATAATGTGGCAAGATAACAGCAGAGATACAGGAACCATCTTTGCACTAATTGCTGAGGTTACCATGACCTCATGGGGGAGAGATGTGCTGTCACAAATGCAAATGGTCCTTACTACAGATCACAAATCTCCACAAGCCAACCGCTTTAATGGAGAGCCTACAAGTAAGATTCACCCCCAATTCTAGCAGCCACTGCTCACCTCATACAAAAGCCAGGCCCAATCCCCATTAAATGGGAAAAAAACAGGAAACATCTGGGTAGAGAGAGCAGTGGCCAATATCACAACCCAAACTTGGCATCCTTACAGAATTGGTACAGGAACAATTGGAAAAGGGACACATAGTGCCTTCCACTAGCCCTCACAACACACCCATTTTTGTGATAGCAAAGAAACAGGGAAAATATAGGCTACTACAGGATTTGAGAGCCATCAACAAAATCATAAAAAAGATGGGAACATTCCAGGCTGGCATTCCCTATCCAGGGGCCATTCCTAACAGATTCCACATAGTTACCATTGATATCAAAGATTGCTTCTTTTCCATTCCCATCACAGAGCAGGATAAGCCCTACTTTGCCTTTACAGTATGGGAGCCCAATTTCTAGCTCCTCACAAAAAGATTTCAGTGGACAGTAATCCCACAAGGCATGAAAAGTTGCCCTGCCATTTGTCAAAGACACATTTCTCATGCAACCAGCACACCTAAAGATCAGTGGTTGGTCATACATTATGTGGATGATATGTTACTTGCTTATGAAAATGCAGCAACTCTGAAGGCCTGTCTAATTGAGACAATAAAAAATTTACAATTCCTGGGTTTGTCTATTGCCACAGAATAGGCACAACATTTTCCTCCTTTTCAATTCCTGGGTTATCAAATCTCCTCCCATATATCTCCAATGGGCCCAAATCTAAGTCAAGCATAAGTATTCTCTTAATGAACTTCAGCAACTATGTGGCCAACTCAATTGGTTGAAGCCCTTCCTTCCCTTAACACCTACAGAGCCTAGATCACTATTTGACTTACTAAGGGGGACAGCCCTTCCTCAAAAATCACATTGACATCAGCAGCCAAATCCACTATAGAAAAGATCAACACCCAGTTGTCAATTTAAAAACCCTTAGATATGACCCTTGGGTGTCTCTATTTGTCATAATCATATCTACCCTCAAGGCCCCCTTAGATACTGGGTTACCTGGCTTTATTTTCCAAGGCAATGAAAAGGTTGATCATCTTATCTCTGCAATATGGCTTCCATCAGACACCTACAACAAGCGCATATTCTACACCAAAAATTTCATATGTCAGCAAGCAACATAAAATTGCTTTGCCCAGAGCTAACAATGATTCAATGCAAACACCTAGTGTGCTCTTGCAAGAATGGTGTCCCACTCGCCCCATTAGGCCCATTGCAACAAGCAGGAGTGAAATCTCGAGGCCTTGCTCCTAATAAGCTCTGGCAAGTGGACGTCACCCACATTAACTCCTTTGTTAAACTTAAGTTTGCCCATGTGGTGGTAGATACTTATTCAGAGGCTGTATTTGCAACAGCCCCCAGGGAAAAGGCTAGTAATGTGATAAAGGTGGTTAAGTCAGCCATGCTGGTCCTCTTTATCCCCTGGACCATAAAGACATAATGGGTCACCATATACATCACAGGAAATTAATTCATTCCTGAGGTCCTGGAACATACAATCTGCTACAGGTATCCCATACAACCCACAGGGACAGGCAATCATTGAAACAGCTCATAGGACTATTAAATATCTCTTACAAAGACAGAAAAACAATCTCATGCCCCCAGATGCACTGTTTGCTTTGACTGAGGTTCTTTTCACTATCAATTTTCTTACTTTTGGTTCCCAAAGGGTCAGCCCAGCTTATAAACACTGGAGATCCTTTCCATCCCAGACCTCAACCCCTATGGTTAGGTGGAAAGACCCCCTGACAGGAGAATGGATGAGATCACACCCTCTGCTAACCAAGGGCCAAGGATATGCTTCTTTCCAGAGAAAGTGGGGCAGCCCATTTCGGTACCAGCCAGAAATATTGTGCCTACAACTGACAGTCAACTAGAACCAGCTGAATAAGATTGAGAGTCTGCCTTGTTAGTGGATGCACCTGCTATCAATTGTCAAGCTGCTGCTTTATCATCCTACCCTGAGGAATTGCCCACAGCCACATCTGTGATTGCTTTATACTCCACTAGCTCTGGTCAGCCACTCAAACGACCCACAGCCTGTATGCAGTCACTCTGTTCCTGACTACCATTGTTCCTCATTCCTACCTCCATCTGAGCAAGAACTCCTGTGTTCTCCCATTTTGAGGGCTGGTTAGTCAATTATGGGTAAGATCCCCTGGGGGACAACCTAAGACTGGCACAGCCATGTATAGAGACCACATGGAAACATGGTCAACAATGATATGACTAAGGATCATGCCTCTCATTGCTCAAATATAAATGAAAAGGGGCAAATGTGGTGGAATGATAAAGCCATGCTAAGATGGCCACAGGCAAGTGAGCGTCAGTTACTTAAGAATGATTTCAAAACCCACCTGGCAATGGAGCCTGCCTCTCAACAGGCTGTGATTGGTTAGGGCATAAACCACCCCTTGACTGGATTGTCTGACTCATCTATATAAGCTGCTGTACCAACTGAAATAAATGAGTCTGTGGGCTGCTCACCTCTGGCCAGCCTTCACCTGACTCCTGGTGTCTGTGTGGTGACTCCACCCCTCTTACCCCCACTGCACTCCTCCTCTCAGAAATAGTCCACAGCAACATCTGAAGTAGACTTTTAATTTTAGTAGCATCTTTGGTTTCTCATATTGTGTGAGTGTTGACAGATATGAGTTATGTGAAAAAGAAAAACTGGAAGATTTGGGGCAAGATAATCTCCCATCTCAGAATTCTATTACAGTGATGCTCTCCAAATTCCCTCCAAGCCTGACTGCTCAGTGGGTCTTGGACTTGCTACACACAATGATCCTGAGCTTATTCATTGTTTTAACTGAAAGGCAGAGTTACACACACACACACACACACAGAGGGAGAAGAAATCTTTCCTGCTGGTTTACTCTCCATATGGTCTCAATGGCTGGAGCTGGGTCAGTCAAAAGCCAGAAGTCAGGAGCTTCTTCTGGGTCTCCCTCATGGGTGCAGTACTTGGGCCATCCTCCATTGCTTTCTCAGGTACACTAGCAGGGACCTGGATCAGAAGTGGAGCATCTGGGACTTGAACTGGCACCTATATGGGATGCTGGTGTCACTGGCAGAAGCTTTACTGACACAGCCTACCCTTTTTAAAAAATATTTTTTATTTTATTTTAAAGGCAGAGACAGAAATTTTTATCTGCTGGGATATCCACAAATACCCACAAAATCCAGGGCTGGACCAGGCTAAATCCAGAAGCATGGAACTCCATCTGGGTATGCTATGTGGGTGGTAGGAATGGAGTCATCATTTGCTGCTTCCCAACATGCACATTAGCAGGATGTTGAAGTGGAGTCAGATTAGCCAGGACTTGAACCATAAATGCAAGTGGAGATCATTATACTTAGTAAAGTAAGCAAGTCCTCAAAAGACAAATATCATAGATTTTTCCTGATTTCTGGTAATTAATATACAGAGTACAAAACAATATAATGTATATGAATAGTGTTGACATTTTAGGATTTGATTTTTAAAAAAGATTTATTTGAAAGGCAGAGATACAGAAAGAGGGGAGAGAGGGAGAGGGGGAGAGAAAGAGAGGGAGAGAGTGAGTGAGAGAGAGAAGGAGAGAGAACCTTCCATCCACTGGTTCACTCCCCAAATGGTTGCAATAGCAGGGGTTGGAACAGGCCGAAGCTAGGAGTCTGGAGCTTCTTCTGGGTCTCCCACATGGGTGGCAGGGGCCCAAGAACTTGGCCATCTACTGCCCTCCCAAGCACATCAGCAAGGAGCTGGATCAGTAGTAGAGCAGCCAGCATCCCATATGGGGTGCACTGTGAGCAGCAGCTTAGCCTTCTATGCCACAATCCTAGCCCTCATAGATTTGATTGTTTATAGTCCTATATTCCTTGTCTCTACTCCTGAGGAACAGTGGTTATTCTACTTACTACTTGTTGAGCCTTTTATTTAGTGGATGATTAAGCTTGTGATTATAAAGTAAATTAAAAGTTTGTCCATAGCAAACCTTAAAATATGAAAGGAATATGAAGGAGGAGTGTGGATGGAAGTATCATTATACTCTTAAAACTATATATATGGGTCGGCGCCGTGGCTCAACAGGCTAATCCTCTGCCTTGTGGTGCTGGCACACCGGGTTCTAGTCCCGGTCGGGGCACCGATCCTGTCCCGGTTGCCCCTCTTCCAGGCCAGCTCTCTGCTGTGGCCAGGGAGTGCAGTGGAGGATGGCCCAAGTGCTTGGGCCCTGCACCCCATGGGAGACCAGGATAAACACCTGGCTCCTGCCATCGGATTAGCGTGGTGCGCCAGCCACAGTGCGCCTACCGCGGCGGCCATTGGAGGGTGAACCAACAGCAAAGGAAGACCTTTCTCTCAGTCTCTCTCTCTCACTGTCCAATCTGCCTGTCAAAAAAAAAAAAAACTATATATATGAAAAACATGAAATTTGTTGCCTGTCCTTCAAGTTAATTTTTCAAAAGAGTTATCTATTCATACACCACTGATTCTCTTCAATTGCTGTTGCCATACATTTTCCATATGGCACCAGTTGTTTAACCATTCTTCCACTTGAGTTGCACCATCAATGTGGAGTTTTCTCTGTGTTTTCAGAATTTATGTTGCATTATGAGCTCTTTTGAAATTGTTGCCTTATATATCCTAGCACTTCAAACTACAACCTGTTCAGATATGTTATAATAAGTTAATATGAGTTTATTTTAAGGCAAAAATATCAAAATTTATGCACTGTTTTTGTAGTATGCATTTCCCACCAATGTTCTGAAGACCCCTTTTATTATCATGGTTTCTCTCTGCATAGTGGACTTAGAGTGTCTTGAGAACTTTGCCTTTTTCATGCCAAGATATAGCATATTTCAAGCACTTGGTTGGAACTCAGCATTGATGTATGAGTGACAGATGGGAACTCCTTGCAATTGATATCTCAGAAATAATCATCAAAGTTAAAAAAAAAAAAGCTTAATTCATACAATTTGTGTGTGTGTGTGATTTTCAAAACTGTTTTTGAGAAACAGAGAGAGAGTGCTCCCATAAACCGGTTCATTCCTCAAATGTTTGCAGTGGCTGCAGCTGGGTCAAACATTTGAGAATTGCTTTTATTTCACTTTCCCGATATGAAGATATTCTTGATAGACTTGAAAATGCAAACTTATGTTTTTCACAGGAATTTCTAATCTACCATAGATTCTTTTTTTTCTTTTTGACAGGCAGAGTGAGAGAGAGAGACAGAGAGAAAGGTCTTCCTTTTTGCCATTGGTTCACCCTCCAATGGCCGCTGCAGCCAGCGCATCTCACTGATCCGAAGCCAGGAGCCAGGTGCTTCTCTTGGTCACCCCTGCGGGTGCAGGGCCCAAGCACTTGGGCCATCCTCCACTGCCTTCCTGGGCCATAGCAGAGAGCTGGCCTGGAAGAGGGGCAGCCGGGATAGAATCCAGCACCCCAACCAGGACTAGAACCCGGTGTGCCGGTGCTGCAAGGCAGAGGATTAGCCTGTTAAGCCACGGCACCGGCAGCCATAGATTCTTAATGTTTAGTTTATGGTGTTTTTGCCTTGAAGAAAGTTTTGATTTATGTGACTCAGATTTTATTTTATTTCTTTTGTGTCTTCTAGATTTTATGACTTTCTTTGTAAAGGTTTATTTAGGGGCCATATTGTGGCATAGCAGGCCAAGATGCTACCCACAAAGCCAGCATCTAGTATGTTCCCAGTTACAGAGGGGAGAGTAGTTACTGGATTGAATTCAGTGGTTTCCTTTCCTTAGCCCAGTAAAGAGAAAAAGCCTGGAAACAATGGCAAGTGAATAGAAACTTTATTGCTTCTTTGTTTTGCAAGTGAAAGTGAAGCAGCTCATCTGAGAGGTGAGATGGGGTGCCAGAGTGGGACACTGGTTTTCCAAAAGTGCACTGGGTTTTTAAGGATTTACTATTTTCTTATTGGGACATCTTACAGGCTTTCCCATTGGATGGGGGTTTCACATACTGTATGCTCATTGGCTTGGAGCCCATAATAATAGTGGTATTTTTGTTGGTGACAGCCTGAATGTGAATTTCTAAATACTAACTTCCTCTTTTGGTGGCCTCAGCCCTCTCTCTGCTAGTTCTGAGTGAAAAATTGTAACTAGCTTGAAGACGTGGTCCAAACCACAGGCTGTAGCACAGGATGCTACAATGGGGAGATGTATGAGCAAGTCTCAGAGCAAACCACACTGTCACAGCCTACAGCCTGCATGCTAAAGACATTCTGCTAAAGCCCGAGAGGCCCACAGATGCCCAGCCCAACTGAACAGGCTCACCATATGGGCACTGGTTCATGTCTGACTGCTTCAATTTTCTTTCCTTCATTTTGTTTTTATTAAAACATGTTTGCTTAACTTACAGCAAGTAGAAAATAGGCTGGGTCTTCTTTTGATCCCAACATTGATGTTTTAAAGGTTGTACACAATATTTTTTTTAAAAAGGACATATAAAAATACAATATTAGAAGATCCCATAAGAAAGAAAATACAACTTTTAACCCCACAACTTTTACTTTTTCTAGAACTGAAAAACTACTGCTAGTAGTTTTATTTTTAAAACTACAGTTTTAAGAAGTAGAGAGAGAGAGAGACAGAGAGACAGAGAGGTCTTCCATCTGATGGTTCACTCTCCAGTTGGCTGCACTGGCTGGAGCTGCACTGATTTGAAGCCAGGAGCTTCCTCCAGGTCTCCCACATGGGTGCAGGGGCCCAAGCATTTTGGGCCATCTTCTACTGCTTTCCCAGGCCATAGCAGAGAGCTGGATTGGAAGTGGATCAGCTGGGTCTCAAAGCAGCACCCATGTGGGATGCCAGTGCTTCAGGCCAGGGTGTTACCCCACTGTGCCACAGCGCCAGCCCCTAAAACTACAGTGTTAAGTAGACTCCTTCCCCCTGAGCTGAATCATCTTGTGGGAAGAACTGAAGCAGGAGCTCTTAACTCAAGGCGACCCATAGCAGTCTGTGGAGAAAAGCACCGCTGAGCCACAATCAGGGCTGGGCACCCACAGGAAGGCTTCTCTGCATGGTTACCAACCAATTCAATCAGTTATTTGACATCGAATCTGATCCATTCCAGATGCTAAAGGAGCAGAGACCAAGAGAAAAAGAAGCCGGCCGAGGCCGGGCTGGGGGTGGGGAGTGTTGGAGTCCCTGGGGCAGATAACGCAGCTCAGGCAGAGGCCCAGACCAACTCCAAAGCAGCAGGCAAACAGCCATAGAAAGAGTCCCAGAAAGACCAATAAACTCACTGCCAGATTGGCCTGGTTGACAAGAAAGAGAAGGTGCAGCCACCTGTGGCGTTCAAGAAAGAAGGAATAAGACATGTTGGAAAAAGACTGATCAACAGCTTCAGGGTGAAGGAAAAATAATTGAGAGAGGACCAAAAGGTGACCACTTCTTGAATGAATATTTGCAAAACCGCTTGAAGAAAAGGGTGAAGAAGCAGGTTTTCTTTTCTTTCAAACACTGAAAAACTGCTATTTATTTAAAAGAAAACTTTTCAATACAATAAAGAAATGTCAATAGCTGGTACATACATTAAATCAAAATATTTTCTTTAAGCACCAAGTAGCATCGTTCTCATTCTTTTCATTAACAGCACCTTTATTATTAAAAGACTAATACTATTAAGTTTTTAATCAAGAAATTTAAAGCTGCCAATCAGAGCTTCTAATTAGTTTGAGATGACTGGGTAAACCTTCTTATAGTGTGAGCAAAAATGACTTATAAAAACTTTGTTTAACTATAACTGAAGGGATTCACTGGCTTCAGGCTGAGAATCAGTGCCAGGGGCTAAACACTACCCACAACAGAAAAATGAGTAATGAGTACCACGTGTCAATGATAAATGATACATGGTTTCTGCCTAGTGAAAGGACTAATACCTAACTCTAATAGGTCTTAAAGGATTGACCCATAGGGACTGATTCAAATTCTTAACCTTCCAGGGTGAACAAGTCAAGAACAAGGAAAGAGTTCTTGTTGAAAGTCCTACACCCTGGGTGGCAGGGGAAATTGCAGCAAAGACAGGTGGGGAACATCAAGGAGTGTTTAAAGGCCAGGGAGAACAAAACAGCCAAGACTCAAACCCACTAAAGCACCAACTGCTCAGAAGGCACGTTTTGGGAGGAAGGACGTAATCCACTAGGAGATTATATGCATCTTGGAAAGGAAAATGTCATTCAACAAGAGAGGGAAGATGTCTCTCCTAGCACAGAGGCTCCACAGCTGTTTGGGGGAGCTCTGAGGCTGAGGGTCACCCTGGGACCCAGTCTACATTCCAAAGCCATACCCCCTTGTAATTAAGTCCACAAACCAAAACCTTTATTAATGGAAACTGCTCCAAAAAAATGAAACACAAACACAAGCAAAGAAAACAAACTAAAGGGCCATTAGGGTAAGCTTTAATCCCTGCTACTATCTTTGCCCTGCAAGAACAGGATCTGCCCTGTTATTTCCATTGATTCATTTCTGCACAGATTGTCAAATCCAGCATCTTACTATTCCTGCTACATCCTCTCCTAATGAAAGCAAATACTATGCAAAAACACAAACACACCACAAATAGAAGCCAGTATCAACTTAATGACCCCTTGAATATTTTAATCATCTCTGACTTATTCACAGAATATCTGCTTCTGTAATGTTTTGTGAGCATTGCAGACTTGGTTGCATTAGATTCCTCTTCTTGAAGTAGTTCGAAGTTTGAATGCAATTTAGATATTTTTCTAAATTACCTGAGGGGAAATTATCCTAAAAGGCCCAAGAAAAATCCCCTTTCCTCTATTCTCAGACTCCAGTAATTCTTTTTTCTCAGATCATAAAACCTAACCTAACAACTGGAAAGAGGACAAAAAGTCATACAAAAAATAAAAAAAAAAAAGAAAAAAAAAAGAAAAGAAAAGGGAACCAACATCATCATAAGGGATAAGGGTTTGTCAGTGTCATCACACTATCTCAACATTGCACAGGACAAAAAAAAATGGTACTTTGTTTAGCAAAGTTATAGTCATTTTGTAAAGTATGCAAGAAATCAACAATTTATAAAAATAGGGGAAAGTTTTAATTGGGAACATAAAACTAAAATGTCATTCTCTGGCAAAGAGTGCTTCCCAACACCAGGTCTACCAGTGGAAGTTGAGGCAGAACTGTTGGCCCAAGGCTGCCTCAGGTCTGCTTCAGAGGGGCAGGGATATTAGCAGATGAGAGGTGAGTTTTCTGTTGATACATTTATAATTGACTGACCTGAGGTAGTGGTGGTCTTAGAAGAGGTCAGGAGGCCATGGATGTGGAATGGGCCTAGGAGATGGATTTGGTTCTCATGGCAAATGTGAATTTGATAGACACAGTAAAAGCAATAGATCTGTATCACATTACAGTGGTCTAAAGCAGGTAGACAAATGTGGAGGTTGTGGGTCTCACAAATGGGAAATTTTCAAAGATGAATTAACTGACTGATTCATCAAATGTGACTGAGGAAACACTTGAAGGTGAAGAACATCCAGTGGCCAACATGGAAAATAGGGAAATGTGAATGGAAAAGGTAAAAGAAGAGAGTACAAATGAGATTACTTTGGATGAGTGGAAGACAATTCATAAAGACAGGACAAAACTAGAATTTAATATTTGAAAATCAAATCAAGGTGCTGACTGGCAATGAAAGGATTTGTTTTTCATAAACAAGGTGTGAAGAGGCTCATGCTGAAGATTCTATTTTGGCCTATCATTTCTGGAAACCAGCAAATGATATAACATCTTAGCTAGAGATCAACTTTGGAGACCTAGGCCACCTAGGACATGGTGGCAGAAGAGGGCAGAGGTAGATGTGGACATGATGGATGTCATGATGGATGACTTAGTCCAGCAGGACCAAGTCAAGTGTTTCTGCATCTGATATGAATGATCCAGAGGCATTTCTAGCTATGGCTTAATGGGATGTCCTAACAACCTTAGTTCCTTTGTGGACTCTCCTGTGCAATGTTTTTGCATGCTTAATGATCCCAAAGGACTAAGAAATTGAAAAAAAAAAACAACAGCCTGACATTGATGCCACCCACACCTAAAGATTGAATTTTATCTGTTTTGAAAATGAGCTTCTCATTTGATTATGACAGAGTCATAGTCAAAGTGGAAGTTCTCTCCTCCCTTCAGAGAAAGGTACCTCCTACCTTGATGGCCCCGTTCTTTCCACTGGGATCACACTCACTGAAATCCTCATTTAGGTCTTCTTCTTCATACAAATATGGTAGTCACTTTTGTATTTAGGAATGTATTAGTAGCAAGGATGTTTTCATAATTTTCATAGATTGTGAATTATTCATGTACACTTTTGCATGGCTGCTTGCAAACTTGAAATACAGGTGTTAATAGTGTGTAACAGTTTAATAAAAAAATGACTTTGTTGTTTATACATCCAAAAAAATCTTAAAAAGTTAAAGAAATGTGCATAACATGATTGTATAGAAAAACATGAACATTAACTGCAAATAGTAAATAAATGAAAGCTAGAAATACTATCCAATAAATAACAGTCCTAGAATCAATCCCTCAAACACAATCCACAAGCAGTATCTAAAAGCCATTGTCTTGTTCTTCACAGGCAAAACCTAGGTTTCCAAAACAAAATTGGAAAGAGTACTCCTCTGAAAGAAATTTTTTCCCCACAATATTACCTAGATCTACAAGTAAACAATCTGAGATTTTAAAAAGATGTTAGCTTCTTACTCTGAAATGAGTTTGGATATGTCAAGTCACTTTTAGTTCTGCAAAGAAATCTTTCAGAGAAATTACAGAAATTATAAATGGTTAAGGATTTTATTTCCTCATTTTTAGCCAGCTACATTGATAACTAAAGCTGAGAGATGACTCTTGCTTAGAACGGATCCTTTTCCTGAAATATTTTAAACTTCACAACACAACCTCACCTAAAATGGGAGTGTTGTCTCTCAGCTTGCCACACATTAAATAAAACTGAAGTGTGAAAAGCAAGCCTCCCTCATAAATAGGTAGGCACATTTTGATACAAATACACACTCTAAGTGCTATAAACATCACAATTTAGTTTACACAATGCACACTCACACAAACAAAACTTACTTTGAAACAACTTACTTCTAATGGCACTAAGATAATTAGTCAGCAATGCTCATTAAACTTCAGAGTAATTATGTGAGAACATTCTTTCCCACTTCAAATTATTTCTGCCATCAATGATCTGCTCAACTTCTAAGGTGAGATTTTTGTATATTCCAAATCTGTACAGAAGCCAGAATAAAAGCAGTGAAGGCTCTGTGTTTCAGCTAAAATCTCAATCACCCTGAAAATGCTGTTTAATCCAGCCAGGGTTGGGGAGCATTCCCCCAAGTACTGGGGTTAACAAAAACTATTCTAAACTGTGTCATAAATAAACTTTTTTAAAGATTTATTTATTTATTTGAAAGTCAGAGTTACACAGAGAGAGAAGGAGAGGCAGAGAGAGAGATGTCTTCCATCCAATGGTTCACTACCCAGTTGGCTGCTATGGCTGGAGCTGCACCCATCTGAAGCCAGGAGCTTCTTCTGGGTCTCCCAAGCAGGTGCAGGGGCCCAAGGACTTGGGCTATCTTCTACTGCTTTCCCAGGCCATAGCAGAGAGCTGGCTTGGAAGTGGAGCAGCCGGGTCTGGAACTGACACTCATAATGGGATGCCAGCACTACAGGCAGTAGCTTAACCCATTACACCACAGTGCCAGCCCCATAAATAAAATATTAACATGGGACTAGACATCTTAACAAGACATAAAAGTTCACCATGAACCTACTGTGTTTGAGCAGTCAGTGTTATACTGTGGCTACTTCATTTTGTATTAATCTATCTTATTAGCAAGCTACAGCTCTAGGTTTCCAGTTCTACCAAATATGGATATGAAATTTCATTTTTAGTAAGACAATGTTGCAAATTCAAGCCAATCAACATCTTTTCAATGAATACTTCAAGCATAATGAGAATCTTTGAGAAAATTGCAGACCCCACAAATTTGTACCTGTCCATGACATTAAGTAAATTGGACTCCTCAGAGTGGCTTCTTAATAACATGTCATTTTAATTATAACCTGATACATGGAAAGCTAACAAGTATTTCTAAAGCATCATTACAACATTGTACTTCTGATAATTTAAGTAAACCAAACTATGATAAATTAATGATATATGCCTAAAGATTATCATGGTTTATGTTATCAGTGGCCACTGGACTTAGGACTAGTCTAAGATCTTGATCTAAATTTTGACCTAGACCTAGACTGTGATCTTGACTGAGCTTTGGATTTAGGTAGTCCTTTTCTCCCTGATTCCTTTTCATTACTTGAGCCAGACTTATAATGTGTTTTGGAACCTGTTTTAGAGGTACCTCTAATTTTTTTGTGAGTTGCAGACCTAGAATGTGATTTAGTCTCCAATTATTTATTGGGCTGGGATATCACAATCTTTGGTGTTTGAATCTAACAATGTTAGAACGGCTTCTGCTACCATGAAGTCTTCTAATTAGTCTGCTCTTTCTAGGGCTATAAGACTTAGACATGTAATTAAAAGACTGACTTCTTGCTCTCCCTTCATAACACTAGATTCTAGAACATCTATATTTGTCAAATCATGATGACATGAAGAACTCTACACATTCCTCCCTCCCTTGGCTTTCTTCTGATTTGGTGTCTTCTGATTGCCCTGTGCAAATTGTATTTTTGATGCCCACAAATCTATTTTCTGTCCAAGTTATGTAAAGCATTTTTGGAATCATGAGCATCCTCAAATTGAATGTAAGCAAATCCTCTTGGATGGAGAATGTAGAAATCAAGTGGAACATACACATGAACTTTAGGATCATAACAACAAAATTTTCACCATAAGTCTTCAGACCTGGTGTTGCCCACTACGTTCCTGACAGAGATGTGTTTGCAGGGCACAGGTAGTGGCGTGAATCTTGCTCAGGGTACTAATAGGCTCAGCAAACCACTTGCAGCCAAGTCTGACACAGACACACAACTTCTTTTTTTAAGATTTATTCATTTATTTGAGCCGGTGCCATGGCTCACTTGGCTAATCCTCCACCTGTGGTGCTGGCACCCCGGGTTCTAGTCTCAGATGGGATGCCAGATTCTGTCCCGATTGCTCCTCTTCCAGTCCAGCTCTCTGCTTTTGCCTGGGAAGGCAGTAGAGGGTGGCCCAAGTGCTTGGGTCCTGCACCCACATGGGAGACCAGGAGGAAGCATCTGGCTCCCGGCTTTGGATCAGTGCAGCACACAGGCCGTAGTGGCTATTTGCAGGGTGAACCAATGGAAGGAAGACCTTTCTCTCTGTCTCTCTTTGTCTCACTGTCTAACTCTGCCTGTAAAAAAAGTGATAATCAGGTGGATATACCTTCTTCAAAAAAAAAGGGAATTATTTATTTATTTGAAACTCAAAGTTACAGAGAGGGAGAAATGGGGAGACAGAGTGAGAGCAAAGGAGAGGGAGAGGGAGAGAGAGAGGGAGAGAAAAAGCAAGAGATAGATAGAGGGAGATGGAGGGTGGGAGGGAGGGAGAGAGAGAGAGAGATCTTTCATCCACTGGTTCACTCTCCAGATTTCTTCAAAGGCCAGTGCTGGGCCATGCCAAAACCAAAGCCAGGAGCTTCATCCAAGTGAAGCAGCCAGAACAAGAGGTAATGTCCATGTGGGGTGCTGCCAATAACAGTGGGTGACTTTACCCACTATGCCACAATATTGGCCCTGAGTCTGCTCTATTTCTGATCCAGCTCCCTGCTAATGCACCTGGAATAGAAGCAGAAGGTTGTCAAAGTACTTGGGCCCCACCACCCATGCAAATGATCTAGATGACACTCATGTCTCCTGACTTCTGCTGGGCCTAGTTCTGGTCATTATAGCCATTTGGAGTGTGAATCAGCATATGGAAGACTTCTCCTCTATGTCTTTTCCTCTCACTCTGTACTCTTTCAAATAAACAAAAATAAATCTTAAAAAAGTGAAAGGGGCTTATTTAGCCTACACATACATGTTAAGGATTTTTTGAGTAGGAAACAATAGGTTTTAAAATATTGGCAAACACAGACTATGATTCATGTGACACAATGAATTACTTTTGCCCTACCCTGATATAAACACACATACTGGCTCCTGGTTTTGGCCTGGCCAAGTCCCAGCTGTTACAGCCATTTGGTGAGTGAACCAGTGGGTGAGACAAATATCTCCCTCTCATTCTGCCACTGTGTCTTTCAAATAAACTTTTTAAAAAAGATTTGAACTCAGGGACTTTGAGATATTAATCAAAATGCTGAATCAGATACTCCTCTCAATATGTCTTCTGTGGGCCATCTCCCCATGTGTGACTTTTTTAACTCTCTAAGATGACTTACAAATTTATGTCTGTAGCCTCTGAATTAGAAACAATCTAGTGGACATTTCCACTTGGATGGAATTTAGCATGCTTATATCATATACTGGAAAGATCAGACTGCTGTTTCTCATAATGATTGGTAGGAAAGGTTGGAAATTGAAAGCATGGGACACTTAAATTCAGATACTCTATACCTAAGGTTGATGCCTTTCTTCAGTGACTCAGGTTTAATTCACCAGCACCTACTACAGACCCTGGTACCTGACCTGAAAGAATTTTCATTGATTCAGCTTTATTTGCATGTCATTTTTGGAAGGTGATTACCTTTATCCCACAAGTTCAAAGTACTATAATTTATATTCATGATGAGAATATTTTCTAAGAGTGAGCAGGGATTCTACTCAGAGACTAATCATCTCTGAAAGCCTGAACCTATGTAAATTCCCTTAGAGTCTTGCTTTAATCCATTGGAATTAATAATCACAAAGAACTCAAGGTAGCACATTAAATTTAAAGCAGTTCAATTCAAGCAAGTAAAGGAAACTTGGACTGAAAAGAGAAATCTTTACACCAACAGATTGGGTTTTAAGATTGAAATTGACAACAGTCTCTATAGGACGTGCATTGCCATTTTCAGTTCTTTAGAATGATAATTTTCTTTTAAGGTTTCCATTAAATAAAATATATAAAAGTAACATATGCTTATTGGAACTATGACAATACTACAAACCCCTAGAGGTGACTGCTATTAATAACCCACAGTGCATTTCTTATGCTGCTACAGGCTCAAAAACTGGATACCAATAGGTTTCATACATGAATAGTGTTGAATTATCTATTTTCTTTTTTTTGATTTTATATCATGTTTATTCAGAAATGTACAGTGTTTGAAATGCTATTTTTTATCTTTTATTTAATAAATATAAATTTCCAAAGTGCAACTTATGGATTACAATGGCTTCCCCCCCACCCATAACTTCCCTCCCACCCACAACCCTCCCCTTTCCCGCTCTCTCTCCCCTTCCTTTCACATCAAGATTCATTTTCAATTCTCTTTATATACAGAAAATCAGTTTATTATATATGAAGATTTCAACAGTTTGCCCTCACATAGCTACTCAAAGTGAGTAAGTACTTTTGGAGTACTAGTTATAGCATTAAATAAGTGTACAGCACATTAATAACAGAGATCCTGCATGATATTTTTTTTTAAAAAAATTGATTAATTTTCTATGTAATTTCCAATTTAACACCAAGGGCTTTTTTTTTCATTTTCAATTATCTTTATATACAGGAGATCGATTCAGTATATACTAAGTAAAGATTTCATCAGCTTGCACCCACACAGAAACACAAAATGTAAAAATACTGTTTCAGTACTAGCTATATCATTAATTCACATTGGACAACCCATTAAGGACAGATCCCACATGAGACGTAGGTACACAGTGACTCTTGATGTTGATTTAACAATTTAACACTCTTGTTTATGGCATCAGTAATCTCCCTAGGCTCTAGTCATGAGTTGCCGAGGCTATGGAAGCCTTTAGGGTTTGCCAACTTCGATCTTATTCCAACAGGGTCATAGTCAAAGTGGAAGTTCTCTCCTCCCTTCAGAGAAAGGTACCTCCTACCTTGATGGCCCCATTCTTTCCACTGGGATCACACTCGCTGAGATCCTCATTTAGGTCTTCTTCTTCTTCTTTTTTTTTTCCCAGAGTGTCTTGGCTTTCCATGCTTAAAATACTCTCATAGGCTCTTCAGCCTGATCCGAATGCCTTAAGGGCTGATTCTGAGGCCAGAGTGCTATTTAGGACATCTGCCATTCTATGAGTCTGCTGTGTCTCCCCCTTCCCATGTTGGATCCTTCTCACCCTTTTTGGTTTTATCAGTTAGGATTAGCAGACATTAGTCTTGTTTGTGTGATCCCTTTGACTCTTAGAACTGTCAGTGTGATCAATTGTAAACTGAAATTGATCACCTGGACTAGTGAGATGGCATTGGTACATGCCACCTTGATGTGATTGTATTGGAATCCCCTGGCACCTTTCTAACTCCATCATTTGGGGCCAGTCCGATTGAGCATGTCCCCAATTGTACATCTCCTCCCTCTCTTTTTCTCATTCTTATATTTAACCGGGATCACTTTTCAGTTAAAATTTAAACACCTAAGAATAATTGTGTGTTAATTACAGAGTTCAACAACTAGTACTAGAACAAAAAATATACTAAAATTGATAAAGTATTACATTGTACATCAACAGTCAGCACAAGAGCTGATCAAGTCACTGTTTCTCATAGTGTCCATTTCACTTCCACGGGTTTCCCCTTTGGTGCTCAGTTAGTTGTCACTGATCAGGGAAAACAAATGATATTTGTCTTTTTGGGACTGGCTTAATTCACTCAGCATGATGTTTTCCAGATTCCTCCATCTTGTTGCAAATGACCGGGTTTCATTGTTTTTGACTGCTGTATAGTATTCTATAGAGTACATGTCCCATAATTTCTTTATACAGTCTACTGTTGATGGGCATTTGGGTTGGTTCCAGGTCTTAGCTATTGTGAATTGAGGTGAAATAAACATTAATGTGCAGATGGCTTTTTTATTAGCCAAATTAAGTTCCTTTGGGTAAATTCCAAGGAGTGGAATGGCTGGGTTGAATGGTAGGGTTATGTTCAGGTTTCTGAGGAATCTCCAGACTGACTTCCATGGTGGCTTAACCAGTTTGCATTCCCACCAACAGTGGGTTAGTGTCCCTTTTTTCCCCACATCCTCTCCAGCATCTATTGTTGGTAGATTTCTGAATGTGAGCCATTCTCACCGAGGTGAGGTGAAACCTCATAGTGGTTTTGATTTGCATTTCTCTGATTGCTAGTGATCTTGAACATTTTTTCATGTGTCTGTTGGCCATTTGGATTTCCTCTTTGGAAAGATGTCTGTTGAGGTCTTTGGCCCATCACTTAAGTGGGTTGTTTGTTTTGATGTTGCGGAGTTTCTTGATTTCTTTGTAGATTCTGGTTATCAACCCTTTCTCTGTAATATAGTTTTCAAATATTTTTCCCATTCTGTCGGTTTCCTATTCACTTTCCTGTTTCTTTTGCAGTACAGAAACTTCTCAATTTGATGCAATCCCAATAGTTAATTTTAGTTTTGACTGCCTGTGCTCCTGGGTTATTTTCCAAGAAGTCTTTGCCTATTCCTATATCTTGCAGGGTTTCTCCAATGCTCTCTAATAATTTGATGGTTTTGGGTCATAGATTTAAGTCTTTAATCCATGTTCAGTGAATTTTTGTGTCAGGTGAAAGGTAGGGATCTTACTTCATGATTCTGCACGTGGAAATCCAATTTTCCCAGCACCATTTATTGAATAGACTGTCTTTACTCCAGGGATTGGTTTTGGATCCTTGATCAAATATGAGTTGGCTGTAGATGTTTGGGTTGATTTCTGGTGTTTCTATTCTGTTCCATTCATCTATCCATCTGTTTCTGTACCAGTGCCATGCTGTTTTGATAACTACTGCCCTGTAGTATGTCCTGAAATCTGGTATTGTGATGCCTCCAGCTTTGTTTTTGTTGTACAAGATTGCTTTATCTATTTGAGGTCTCCTGTGTCTCCATATGAATTTCAGATCATTTTTTCCAGATCTCAGAAGAATGCCTTTGGTATTTTGATTGGTATTGTATTAAATCTGTAAATTGCTTTTGGGAGAATGGACATTTTGATGATGTTGATTCTTCCAATCCATGAGCATGGAAGATTTTTCCATTTTTTGGTATCCTATTCTATTTCTTCCTTTAAGGTTTTGTAATTTTCATCGTAGAGATCTTTAATGTCCTTGGTTAAGTTTATTCCAAGGTATTTGATTGTTTTTGTAGCTATTGAGAATGGGATTGAACTTAGAAGTTCTTCCTCAGCCACGGCATTGTCTGTGTATACAAAGGCTGTTGATTTTTGTGCATTGATTTTATATCCTGCTACTTTGCCAAACTCTTCTATGAGTTCCAATAGTCTCTTAGTAGAGTTCTTTGGGTCCCCTAAATAAAGAATCATCATCTGCAAAGAGGGATAGTTTGAGTTCTTCCTTCCAAATTTGTATCCCTTTAATTTCTTTTTCTGGCCTAATAGCTCTGGCTAAGACTCCCAGAACGATATTGAAGAGCAGTGGTGAGAGTGGGCATCCCTGTCTGGTACCAGATCTCAGTGGAAATGCTTCCAACTTTTCCCCATTCAATAGGATACTGGCCATGGGTTTTTCATGAATTGCTTTGATTGTATTGAGGAATGTTCCTTCTATACCCAGTTTGTTTAGGGTTTTCATCATGAAAGGGTGTTGTATTTTATCAAATGCTTTCTCTGTGTCTATTGAGAGAATCATATAGTTTTTCTTCTGCAGTCTGTTGATGTGGTGTATCACGTTGATTGTTTTGTGAACATTGAACCATCCCTGCATACCAGGGATAAATCCCACTTGGTCTGGGTGGATGATTTTTCTAATGTGATGTTGCATTCTATTGGCCAGAATTTTATTTAGGATTTTTGCATCTATGTTCATCAGGGATATTGGTCTGTAGTTCTGTTTCAATGCTGCATCTTTTTCTGGCTTAGGAATTAAGGTGATGCTGGCTTCATAGAAAGAATTTGGGAGGATTCCCTCTTTTTTGATTGTTCTGAATAGTTTTAGGAGAATTGGAGTTAATTATTCTTTAAATGTCTGGTAGAATTCAGCAGTGAATCCATCTGGTCCTGGGCTTTTCTTTGTTGGGAGGGCCTTTATTACTGTTTCAATTTCTGTGTCAGTTATGGGTCTGTTTAGGTTTTCTATGTCTTCCTGGTTTAATTTAGGTAGGTTGTATGTGTCCAGGAATCTATCCATTTCTGATAGATTTCCCTGTTTGCTGCCATATAAGTCCTTGTAGTAATTTCTGATGATTCTTTTTATTTCTGTGGTGTCTGTTGTTACGTTTCCTTTTTCATCTCTGATTGTATTGATTTGGGTCTTTTCTCTTCTTTTTTTAGTTAGTTGGGCCAATAGGGTGTCAATTTTGTTTATTTTTTCAAAAAACCAGCTCCTCGTTTGGCTGATTTTTTGTAATGTTTTTTAGGATTCAATCCTGTTGATTTCTTCTCTGATTTTAATTATTTCTCTTCTCCTACTAGCTTTGGGTTTGGTTTGCTGCAGATTTTCTAGATCCTTGAGATGACTTGAAAGCCCATCTATTTGGTGCCTTTCCAATTTCTTGATGTAAGCACCTATTGATATAAACTTTCCTCTTAACACTGATTTTGCTGTATCCCATAGGTTTTGGAATGATGTGCTGTTATCCTCATTTACTTCCAGAAAATTTTTGATTTCTCTTTTGATTTCTTCTATGACCCATTGTTCATTCAGGAGCATGTTGTTCAATCTCCATGTGTTTGCACGTGCTCTAGGGATTCCCGAGTTGCTAATTTCCAACTTCATTCCTGTATGGTCTGCGAAGCTGCATGGTATGATTTTAATTCTTTTGAATTTGCTGAGACTTGCTTTATGGCTAGTATGTGGTCAGTCCTACAGAAGGTTCCATGTACTGCTGAGAAGAATGTAAAATCTTTAGATGTAGGATGAAATGTTCTGTAGATATCTGTTAGGTCCATTTGAGCTATAGTGTCGTTTAAATCTACTGTCTCCTTGTTGACCTTCTGTCCTGTTGATCTGTCTATCTCTGAGAGTGGAGTATTGAAGTCCCCCAGTACTATTTTATTGGGGTCTAAGTCTCCCTTTAAGTTCCTTAACAAGTCTTTTAAATAAACCGGTGCCCTGTAATTAGGCACATATACATTGATAATCGTTGTATCTTCCTGTGGAATGTATCCCTTAATCATTATATAGTGCCCCTCTTTGTCTCTCCTAATAGTTTTTGTGGTAAAATTTATGTTATCTGATATTAAGATGGCTACGCCAGCTCTTTTTTCATTTCTGTTGGCATGGTATATCTTTTTCCAACCTTTCACTTTCAGTCTGTGTGCATCTTTGTTAGAAAGATGTGTTTCTTGTAAGCAGTGAATAGATGGGTTTTGTTCCTTAACCCAATGAGCCACTCGGTGTCTTTTAACTGGATTGTTCAGGCCTTTAACGTTTAATGTGACTATCGATAAGTAGCAATTTTGCCCTACCATTTTTGGGTTTCCTGTGATCTTTTGCTGTGAGGTTTCCTTCCTTTACCTTCTTTCATATTGATGACCGTGTTTCTGTGTTTCTACGTGTATCACATCTTTAAGCATCTTTTGCAGGGCTGGACAAGTGGCGATGAATTCTTTCAATTTCTGTTAGCTGTGAAAGGTCTTTATTTCACCTTCATTCACAAATGAGAGCTTTGCAGGATATAATATTCTGGGCTGGCAGTTTTTCTCTCTTAGTACCTGGGCTATATCTTGCCATTCCCTCCTCCCTTGTAGGGTTTCTGATGAGAAGTCAGCTGTGAGTCTAATTGGGGATCATCTGAGGGTGGTCTGATGTTTCTCTCTTGTACATTTTAAGATCTTTTCTTTATGTTTCACTGTGGTGAGTTTAATTACAATGTGTCGTGGTGAAGATCTCTTTTGATCATGTTTATTAGGGGTTCTATGAGCTCCCTGTACTAAGATGTCTCTGTCCTTCTCCAAACCTGGGAAATTTTCTGCTAGTATCTCACTAAAAAGGCCTTCTAATTCTTTCTCCCTTTCCATGCCTTCAGGAACTCCTAGGACCCGAATGTTGGTTTTTTTTTTAATACTATATTGTAGATTCCCGACAATATTTTTTAGATTTCTAATTTCCTCTTCTTTTCTTTGATTTGCCTGTTTCCTCTCCTGTTCTCTGTCTTCTAAGTCCGATATTCTCTCTTCTGCTTCACCCATTCTGTTTTTAAGGCTCTCTAATGTGTTTGTCATTTGATCTATTGAATTCTTCATTTCATTATGGTTTCTCGTCACTATCACAGTTTCTTGTTCTACTAGTTGTTTCATTTCATTTTGATTCCTCCTTAATATTTCATTTTCACGAGAAAGATTTTCTATCTTGTCCATTAAGGATTTCTGTAATTCAAGAATTTGTTTTTGAGAGCTTCTTAATGATCTTACCAATTTTTTGAGATCCGCTTCTTGCATTTCTTCTATCTCATCATCTTCATAATCTTGAATTGGGGTGTCTTTTTCATTTGGGGGCATCATAGTGTCTTCCTTGCTCTTGTTACCTTGGTTTTTATGTTTGTTTGGCATCTTGGAGGTGTGGCCAAAGAGGTCTGTTTGGTTCTTCAGGGTTAAGGGTGTGCCCAAGGTGACTCACACAGATTGTTATCTGGCTTGCTCTCTTGCTCTCTCTCTCTCTCTCACTTTTTTTTAGACTCAGTTGGGAAGAAATTCCACACAGCTCACCGTGTTGCCTAGGTTATGGAGTTTGTTTTACATATGTAAAATGGTGCCTGCTCTTTGTCTTGCTCATCTTTGTAAGCTGAGTGGAGAGAGAGGCTAGTGACCCTGTCGGTTTCCCTTATTTATTCACTTTTTTTTCTCTCCTCCAGTCAGCCTGGTGCAGTTTCCCCCCGTGGGGTCTCAGACCACGCTCTAACCTTCCCATCCAATGTCTCAGGTTACCTTTCCTTCCAGCGCTGGGGCTCAAATTCTGTGGCTGGGCTTCTGTCGCTGGGCTCGCTGGGTTCCCCGCTCTTGTGGCTCCGATCTCGCGGCTCCGATCTCGTGGCTTTGCTCCCGCGGTACGGCTTGGCGGGGCAGTGGGACACCTTGCTCTCCCTGTAGGTCTTCTGTGTCACATCTACTAGATCCAGAAGAGTTTCCTCTGCAGTTTTTTTTCTGAGTCTCTTCCTGATGGTACAGTAACTCCACTTTTGTTAAACTATCTTTTCCCGGACTGTTGGTGCACGCCCTCACTCTTCCGCCATCTTGGCTCTGCCCTGAATTATCTATTTTCTTATTTATTTTATGTCTTCAGTAATAGAACTATAACAGCTTGAACTATATGTTTGCTTATTTATTTATGTCTTCAGTAATGGAACTATGCAATGTATATTACTCTGCAACTTGCGTTTCTCACTTAATGCTATAATACGGACAGCTCCTCAGTCAGTTAACATAGCCTTCCATTTTGTAAATAACTTATAATATGGGCTGCTCCTCAGGAAGTTCATTTAAATGCTCACTATAAAAAAAGTATGTGTGGATTTAAAAAATCTGCATCAAAATAAACTCATAGTAATTTGTAACAATCTGTTTGCCCAAGATCTAGTTTGGGGCACTAAGAAGGTAAAGACATCAATTTGAAAAAGCCCTTATCAGAGCAATATAAATTCTGCAGGAAAAGAAGAATGAACACTATCTTGATGGTGCAGCATGGATGGGAAAATTGTAACCCCATGGATGCTTTGTGGCAATTTTATGCGGACAAGGCCTCAAGGAAATCAGCAATTTATGAGTGGTAAATTTATTTAAGAAGGGATGAGGTGATGTTAAAGATAATTTCCACAGTGGCAGACCATCCACATCAATCTGCAAGGATAACATTAGGCTTGTTCATACCCTAATTGAAGAGGACTGATGAATAGCAACAGAAACAATAGCCAACAGTACAGACATCTCCACTGTTCAGCTCACATAATTCTGACTAGAAAAACTAAAGACTAACATTTTTGCTCAGTGGGTGTGCAAAAACTGTTGTTCCCAGAACAGCTATAGAAATATTCAGTTTTCAATAGAAAGATTTTTAACTAAAAGCACTTCTTGCAAACACTGCAATAATATGAGGAGTTACACTAGGTAACTCATTAGGTCATATCCCTATCAGAGTGAGAAAGAGACAAAAGCCCTTGAAGAGTGGACAAAGTGCGTGCTTCTCCCTGGAAGCTGTCTTAACCACACTTAGTTTTATGCCAAGAGAAGACTATACAGCATTGTAAGCCTTGCTCCTGATTGGTTGGTTATTCTAGTCTTCTAATTGTTACCCTCCCCCTCTGGTTGCTATTCTACCCTTCCGATTGCTTTTTATCCCTGCTTTGTGATTGGCTGTTAGTCTACTCCTCCCTGATTTGCTAAATCTAGGAATGGTTTTCAGAAAGGAACCAGAGAGAGCAACTATATGTATAAAATGGCTAGCCCTCACAGGCTTAACTGGGAGATGCTCTCTTGGAACCACACTCCTCACTGCTGCAACAAGGGGTTTCTCACTTGCAATAAATTTTGCTTTGCTCACTGTCCCTGTCTGCATGGAAATTCTTCTTTAATGTGAGATAAGAACTGAGATGGCTTTCATCATCCTGCAACAATGCGAGATGAAACATGAATTTACCAGTATGATTCCTAAGTCAAAGCACATCAAGACAATGGCTACCAAGAGATGGAAGTGGTCCAGTCAAAGCAGAAACAGAGAATGATCACATCTGAAAGCTCCAGCAGAAAAACCCCTGAAAAAGCTTCACCAAGGAGTATTTCTGCACTACAACAATGCATTGGTCATTTAGCTCATCAAAAAGGGGTAAGTTTGTGAGAATTTCCATGGGATATAGCTAGGCATCTATACCATAATTCTGTTTGGGCTCCCTATGACTTCTTTATGTTTTATAATCTTAAAACTTTTTTTAAAGACATGCAGTTTTCTTTAGTTACTAATGTAAAAATCCAGCAATACCATGTTTAAATTCCCAGAAACCTCAGTTCTTAGGGATGAATTAAATGGCAAAGTATCGTGATTCACAAAAGTGTCTTGATCTTCATTGAAATGTGAAGAAGTAAACTTTTTAAATTTAAATTTAATTTTTCAATTCCATTTTTAATGAACATTTTGTGTATATCTTTTTATATAATAAAGCATTTATTTTTGAAGAAGCATTTCTTTCCATCACTAAGATTTCTGAGTTACAGAGAGGACAAGTTTTTCCAATTACCTTAATAAATGAGCAGAAGAAGGGAAAAGGGAAGCCACATATTTCTGTCTGCCAGATACTATAGGAGGTACTTTCCATAAGTGGTATACTTTGATCTTGTTTGCTTATTTCTAGCCCATCCTCAATCCATTCTCTAAACACAGAGGAGCATGTCAGCCTTTGCTCAAAGTCTCCTCCTCCCCAGCCCCATTGTTCCCATGTTCTCCATGATACAGTACTAACTGATTAGTAATACAAGCTACTAACCTGGCCCACAGGCCTTCCAGTTTGCTCTGACTTCCCTCTTCTGTCTTCCCATGTCCCCACCCTTTCTCTTTGTATCCTAGCTCACCTGAACGACCTACAGTTTCCCCAATTTCCAGGCCCTCTCAATCCTCAGGGCCCTTGTACTGCCTCCTTCTGTTCTCATGGTCATTCTTCACCTCTTCTCCTGGCTGTCATTCCACTCACCAGTGAGTACTCACTGCTCTTTGGCTTTTTCAGAATGTCTTTTGCAGGGCGTTTGTGAATTAGTGAAGCAAGAGCATGCTGTAGTCATTTACAACCAATAACTCTTGGTAAATTAACAGAAGTTTGTCACTTAGCCAGTCAAATTTGGCTGCAGGTCTGGGTTATTCTCTTGGGCAGCTCCTCTAAAAGCTCTGCAGAAGCAATGGGTGGCAGGCCTATTAATGGCTGATCTGTACAGTGATCTGCCCTCAAGGAGACCCAACAGGCCAGTCCACTGCAGTGGCTTTCAATGTGGTAAGCCTGGGCTTCAGCAGAAGTCAGCTTGTGAAGAGCCCTGGCAGCTCTGCCAAGAGTTGGATCACTGGAAATGGACCTGCCCTGGAGTCGAAGGATGCCCAGGTCAGAGCCACAGATCTTCTTGGCTCTAAGCTGAAAAGCCCTTCACTCAGCCCAACTTCCAAAGTGACCGCTGCAGCTGAGGGGATGGTCAAGTAGGGTCAGCAACATTGCAGGCAGAACTGTAAATTTCTTGTTAGAGATGCCCCCTGCCTTTACCTGGCCAGCTCTCCTCCCAGGCCAGCCAAGTAATGAAAGTCAACAGAGTGCCTTCCCCTAGGAGGTTCACACCTCCCTTAGGATATACCCCATGTGAAGAGATAGATAGGTCTGGGCCTCTGAATTTACAAGGCCTAAAGCCCACCAGATTATTATCAAGCCCCTTCTATCAGGTTCTATTTGCCTCTCAATCAGAAAACTTAATTGTAGCTTAGACAGCACCTTTCTTAGCTCCTCTAATAATGACTCTGTCCTTTGTTCTAGGCCCTGTCTAGTGCACTTGGGCCTCATTCCTTTGTAATCATAACCTCTACTCTACCACCAATGGCTCTACTCCCAACATGTGTGTACTGATGGTCCTCTTCCCCACTTAATGCTGTATAATTGTTCAAACCTGGTAAATGCCACTCTTAGGATCATTGGTTACTATCCTCACTCTGTCTTTTATGACCTTGTCTAAATATGATCAGAGTCGGCAAACTTGGAAGGCTTCCATAGCCTTGGCAACTCATGACGACAGCCTAGGATGGTTACTGGCGCCATAAACTAGAGTGTCAATTTGTTGGGTCAACAACAGGAGCCACTGTGCACTTGCTCCTCATGTGGGATCTCTGTCCTTAATGTGCTGTACATTGTGATTTAATGCTATAACTAGTACTCCAACAGTATGTTTCACTTTGTGTTTCTATGTGGGTGCAAACTGTTGAAACCTTTATACTAAATTGATATTCTGTATATAAAGAGAATTGAAAATGAATCTTGATGCAAATGGAAGGGGAGAGGGAGCGGGAGGGGAGGGTTGTGGGTGGGAGGGAAGTTATGGGGGGGGAAGCCATTGTAATCCATAAGCTGTACACTGGAAATTTATATTCATTAAATAAAAGTTAAAAAAAAAAGCTCTGCTGATGGAGTTCGTGGAGTCTCTTCCATCCTGTAATTGCACTATCCACAGCATTTGACTTCCTTGGCTATTGTGGCAGTAGAAGAGAATATAAATGGTGACATTCTGGCCATGAGATGTATTGGTTTCAAAGTGCCCCTGATCCCCCTACTCTCAAACTTCTACTAGCACTGCTACATGGCTCTGATTTCAGAGGCCTAAGGTCTGATGCAAGTACAAAGCCAGAAGGAAAGGAGAAGTGGACATAAAAGAGCCTGCAATCTCTGCCACAGGTGTGATGACAGCAACCACTTCTGTCCAGAGGGATTACTGTGCAGTATTAGAAGGATGGTGTAGATGGCTCTCACCCACTAGAGTGTGCATTTTGTGAGGGTGAAGGCTTTTATATTATTCATTTTTATGTCTCTGGAATCTGGCAGTGTCACCCACACAAATCTATTCATCCATATTTCTAAGTGATCCAAGTTTCTTTTTTCTTATTTGACAGATAGAGTTAGACAGTGTGAGAGAGAAAGAGACAGAAAGAAAGGTCTTCCTTCTGTTGGTTCATCCCCCAAATGGCCACTACAGCCAGAGCTATACTGATCTGAAGCCAGGAGCCAAGTGCCTCCCTCTGGTCTCCCATGTGGGTGCAGGGGCCCAAGCACTTGGGCCATCTTCCACTGCCTTCTCGGGCCACAGCAGAGAGCTGGACTGGAAGAGGAGCAACTGGGACTAGAACCTGGTGCCCATATGGGATGCTGGTGCCACAGCAGAGGATTAACCAAGTGAGCCATGGCACCGGCCCTGATCCAAGTTTCTAAAAGGTTTATTATTTATCAAAAGGCAGAGTTACAAAGAGAGAGAGAGAGAGATCTTTCATCCACTGATTCACTCCCCCATATGGCGGCAAATGCTAGGTCAAAGCCAGGTTCCTGAAATTTCACCCTGATCTCCAATGTGAGTAGCAGGGACTCAGTGCTTGAGCCATTTTCCACTGCCTTCTCAGGTGTATGTAGGAAGTTGGATCAGAAGCAGAGCACCTGGACTTGAACCAGCACTCTGATATGGGATGCCAGCATAGCAAGTGACAACTTAACCTGATCTGCCACAATGCTGGCCCCTAATCTATGTTTTATGTATGGGGAAACTAAAGGCTAGAGGGGTCAATTAATTCACATGGCTAGAAGGTAAGCAAAGCACGATTCAGATCCACATTTTTCAGATATCCTAATCCACAATTTTAGGAGGGGTTTTATAAGTTATGATTCTTAGATCTTGGGGCCAATACTGTAGCAAAGCTGGTAAACCTACAGTTTACCTGCCACCTACAGTGCCAGCAACCCTTTATGGCACTGGCTTGAGTCCTGGCTGCTCCATTTCCAATGCAGCTCTCTGCTATGGCTTGGGAAAGCAGTGGAAGGTGGCCCAAGTCCTTAGGCCCCTGTACCTGCATGGGAGACCCTGAAGAATCTCCTGGCTCTTGGCTTTGGATCAGCACAGCTCTGGCCATTGTGATCATATGGGGAGTGAACCAGTGGATGGAAGACTTCTCTCTTTCTGGTAAGGATGGGAGCTCTTTCTTTCTCTTTATTCCTCTCTGTGTGTCTCTGCTCTCAGATAAGTAAATAAAAAGTTAAAATAGATAAATACATAAAACCTCTACTTTCACACATATGCATGCTAATTTCATGCCCTATAATGTTCCAAATGCAAGAAACTTCAGATAAATGCTCTACCTTCCTCATACTCCCATAATTTGTGCTATCTTATCATGTTTTGTGTCAGACTTGCAGTAGCATTCCTTCTATAGTGCTGTTTTATGTTGTTAAAATGTTATTAAAAGGGGCTGGCATTGTGTCACAACAGGTTAAGCCACAGCCTGAAATGCCAGCAACCCATATGATACCAGTTTGAGTCCTGGCTGCTCTGCTACTGATCCAGCTCCCTGTTAATGTGCCCAGGAATGCAGTGGATGATGACCCAAATGCTAGGGCCTCTGCCACCTGTATGGAGTCCTTGGCTCCTTGGCTTCAGCAAGGACCAGCCCTGGCAGCTGTAGTCATTTTGGGAGTGAACCAGTAGCTAAAAGCATTTCTCCCTCTCCCTCTTCCTCTCTCTCTCCCTTTCTCACTCTTCCCCATCTCCACTGTAAGTTTTCCTTTTAAATAAATAAGTCTTTAAAGAATCAAAGACCGACATTGGAGTTATTTTTCCTTCAAAGTATGTTATTAAAGGACAACTACTTCCTTGAAGTCCAGTAAGAATACTATTCAATATAATCCCTGCACCTACTAACTTTCTTTACTTTACTGATTGATTTTTTGACAGGCAGAGTTAGACAGTGAGAGAGAGAGACAGAGATAAAGGTCTTCCTTCCATTGGTTCACCCCCAAAATGGCTGCCAAGGGCCGGCGTGCTGTGCTGATCCAAAGCTAGGAACCAGGTGCTTCCTCCTGGTCTCCCATGTGGGTGCAGGGCCCAAACACCTGGGCAATCCTCCACTGCCCTCCTGGGCCACAGCAGAGAGCTGGACAGGAAGAGGAGCAACCAGGACAGAATCTGGCACCCCAACCAGGACTAGAACCTGGGGTGCCAGTGCCACAGGTAGAGGATCAGCCAAGTGAGCCATGGTGCCAGCCTACTGATTGATTTTTTAAAGATTTATTTATTTATTTGAAAGTCAGAGTTACACAGAGAGAGGAGAGGCGGAGGGGGGGGTCTTCCATCCAATGGTTCACCCCTAGATGGCCACACCAGCTGGAAACTGCACTGATCTAAAGCCAGGAGCCAGGAGCTTCTTCTGGATCTCCCACGCAGGTGCAGGGGCTCAAGGACTTGGGCCATTTTCTACTGCTATCCCAGGCCATAGCAGAGAGCTATGTTGGAAGTGGAGCAGCTGGATCTCGAACCAGTGCCCATATGGGATGCTGGCACTTCCAGCCAGGACATTAACCCACTGTGCCACAGTGCCAGCCCCTAATGATTGATTTTTTTAAGGGAAAGAGTTTATTGGGGGAATCCCAACATACCAGTGGGAAGGAGCAAAGAAGGAAAGGAGGGAGAAGAAGAGTATAAGAGAGAGACAGAGATCAGGACACGGAGAGAAAGAGAGAGGTCCTTTTAAAACTTTGCCAGGGGGCAGGCAGGGAAGTAGGAGCAGCAAATCCCATTAGGATGGGGGTGGAGCTTGACACCAGTGGTTGAGCCATGTGGCTACCTGGCTTCCAGCAATGGCAGTGGGGGCTAGAGCCTAGGATGGTGTCAGGGTGTAGTTCACACCATAGATAAGATTGCACCATTTTACTAACATCCTCCACTTTTAGTTTTTTATGAAGCAGGAGTTGTATGGGATTACATTAGTCCCAAAAGTCCAGGAGGGTTAGAGGGACAATGATCTGTCTTTAGAGCTACTTCCTGCTGGAATGGGGCAAGGAGATACTCTTCACTGTCATGGGGCATTGTCTCAAGCCACTATCTCCTGGGTGGGGAGTCAAGTATATCCCTGTAGCAGCAACAGCATTTGGTTGACTGCCTGGTTGCTGAATGCCTTGGTTCATTCCATTATTAACTCCTGTAAACACTTAAACAGACACTGTAGTATAAAAGACAGGGTAAGAATAGAAACCAATGATCCTAAGAGTGGCATTAACCAGGTAATGAGAAGATTTTATAGAGGAGAGGAAATGATGGTGGTGGTGTCTCTGGACCCTTGTGAGGACTGTTTGATAAATGTGGTTTAAAGCTGATCCCAACCAAGATCAGGAGAAAGGCCACTCAACTTTTTCAGGTAGAGGTGTTTGTCTGTAGAGAAATTCTGGACAACCATACAACATTAAGTAGGGGAAAGGACCATCAATACACAGAGGTGGGGAGTAGAACCCTTGATGTTAGAGTAGAGGCTATGATTACAAAGGAATGAGGCCCTAAGTGGGCTAGATACAAAGGACAGAGTCATCATTAGAGGACCTAAGAAAGGTGCTGTGTAAGCCAAATAGAAATTGACAGTCTGGCTGTTGTGGCCAACTGGGGAGTGAACCATCATATGGGGGACCTCTCTATCTCTCTCCCTCTGCCTCTTGTCTCTCTGTGTAACTCTGACTTTCAAGTAAATAAAATAAATATTTTAAAAAAAGGAAAGAACTGACAGAAGGGGCCTGATAATAATCTGGTGAGCTTTAAGGCCTTGTAAGTTATGAGGCCCAGACCTATCTATCTCTTCACATGGGGTACAGCCTAAGGGAGGTGTGAACCTCCTTGGGGAAGGCACCCTGTTGACTTCCATTACCTAGCTGGCCTGGCAGGAGAGGTGGTAAGGTTAAGGCTAGTGGCATCTTCTGCCTGCAATGTTACTGACCCTGCTTGGCTGTACCCTCAGCAGTGGTGGTCACTTTGGAAACTTGGCCAAGTGAAGGGCTTTTCAGCTTGTAGCCTGCAAGATCTGTGGCTCTGACCTGGGCATCCTTCGACTCCAGGGCAGGTCCATTTCCAGTGATCCAACTCTTGCCTGGCAGAGCTGCCAGGGCTCTTCATAAGCTGATTTCTGCTGAATCCCAGGCTTCCCACATTAAAAGCCACTGTAGTGGACTGGCCTGCTGGGTCTCTTTGAGGGCAGATCACTGTACAGAGCAACCTTTAATAGGCCTGCCACCTATCTTTACATTGCTTCTGATGCCTAGCTTTCTTTTCTCCTGATTTTTCTTAAAGCAGACCACAGGATGCAAGTCAAGGAGGTGCTCAAGTCCCACCTCTAATTTACTGATTGATTTTTATCATCACATGTTCCACTCTCTGAGATTACGGTAGTTCCAATTTGCCTGTGTGTTCATTTTCTCTCCCACTAGGATGGAAATTCCTGGGAATGTGGATTTTGTTTATTCAGCACTATATATCAGTTTCTATAAAAGTGCCCACTACATAATAAATTTCAAAAATACTTATGGAATAAATGAAGACATGGATATTTAATAAGGCTAATCAATTCACATTGGGAATTCTTTCTGAGATGTGCAATGCAAGAGTTAATCTGACACTACTGATTCAGTGAGCTGTAAATGAGATGAACTCACAAATTTGAATCCCTTTTCATTTGAAAATGACTCTGAAGTTCATCAATGATCAAGCAAATATAAGAAGTCACTGGTTTATAGCAAAGATCTATTTTAATTTTTTATGCAGAAATAGAGCATAAAGTGGAAGTGGAACTTGCCACATTTTCTGGTGTTTGTTTATCTTCTTTTCTTTTTTTAAATTTATTTTTTAAGGAATACAGTTTCATGAGTACAACTTTAGGGATGTTTTATTATTTAAAATGCTTTAAAAATTCTCTGCTGGAGCCAGCATTGTAAAGTAGTGGGTAGAACGGTCACCTGTGATGCTGGTATTCTGTATGGGAGCTGGTTCCAGTACTGGCTATTCTACTTCCTATCAAGGCCCCTGCTAATGCACCTGAGAAACCAGCAGATGTTCCAAGTACTTGGGCCCCTACATGCATGTGGGAAACCTGGCTCCTGGCTTTGGACAGGCCCAGCTGCAGCCATTATGACTATTTGGAGTGTGAACCCTGGCTGGTAGATATATCTCCCTCTCTGTAACTTTGCTTTTCAAATAAATAAACAAATTTCTTTTTAAAAAATTCTCTGCTAATGTACTAAAATTTCCCTCCTTTCATATCCTTTGACCTCCAGTTCCACTTCCTAGAAGTGACCTAAGTATTCTTGAAATTTTGTCCAAGGTACTTGTGGGTAGTGGGCCACAGACTGACTCATTCCCTACATATGGATATACATACTGCAGCTTCTCCATTTACTCTGATAGGCTATCTTTTTTCTTGTTAGTGCTCCCTCACTATGCACTTTGACTTAATGCCTTTCCAGAGACTGCTCCATCCTTTAGCACTCCTTCTCAATACAGCCCCATGAGGCACTTAACCTGGCTCTTACTTGTGCCTGTGGGATGGGTATGGCCATATTTTGTGCCCTTGGTCATCCTGCTGGTGTCTGCTTTTAAAGCCTGATGCCAGTATACCTGAGGCTGTACTCCCCTGGCTGGGTCTAGCCTGGCTCAGCTGCAGTTCCCTGTGACAGGGCTGGATAATCCTTTGCCTCATCTTTCCCCACACCCCATCTTTGGAAGATGCCCTGGGAAACTAAGCACTCAAGAGACATAGGGACCTAAACACCCCCTTACCATCCTGCGGCTAGGGAGAACTTGCCCACCAATCTGGGCTGTTTGTCTCAGCACACCTCATGTGCAGTGTACCACAGGCCATGAGAGACAGTGTCTTCAAGTCAGTCAGAAAAGGAGCAAGAGCCTCCAGGGAGGCAGAGTTTTCATCATATACATCCAACCCTCTGCCAACTCAACAGCTCTCTCTTCCTCCCACAGTCCCTCAACCCTGAGGTGAGGCTTTCATTTCCTTCCTGTCTGCTAAGGACTTCTACTATGGCTAATCTTTCCCCTGTCTCAACTTTGCTGTTAGCTCTTAATCTAAGTGCTGAGTACAAGTTCAGAGACAGAAGCATTTTTATTGGTAAAGGAAGATAAATTGGGAAATACATTCAAAATGACTTACTGTTACAGATTTTATGTATAAAATTTACTGTATAGATTTTATGTAGCTTAACTAATCAATAGTGATGTTGTGTTCCATATAACATTCTTTTCTTTTTGATGCAATATTTGTTATAGTTGTTACCACAGCCATACACACATCTCTATCTTATTACTTTCTAGGACCACATAGTTTTGCATTGAAAAAATATTTTGCCAGTCTCTTAGTCATGGGCATTTAGGTAATTTCCAGTCATTTTCTTTGCAAGCAATGCTATAGTAGGCATTACTAAACACAGTTTGAGCATTATTTTTTATTTTTGTGTGAATATATACTTTAGCTACATCTCTAGAAGTGGGGCTGCTGGAAAACTGGTATGAAAACAAGATTGACTATAAAAGTGTTTATCTATTTCATATTGACATGAAGTCACAGGATGCCCTTTCAGCATTAGTTTGGATAAATATGTCAGTGATGACCAGAACACAAGAATCCATTTTGAAGATAGAGAGGAGGAAATTGGAAGGAGGTGAGTCACTTACTGGACACCAGTGCAATATGGGCATGGGCTCAAGGGCTTGGGAATCACATAAACTGTGTGGGAATTCTAGCTCTGCCATTTTCTGGCTGTATGACCGGTTTCCTCATTCATGTGAACAGCTGTGAAGGTAAATAAAACACTTGCACAGTATTTAGTAATGAAAAATGTACATTTTAGCACCATTATTATGTATCTAGTACTGTGCTAGATGCTTAACAAATAGTGGAACTGGTGAGCACATAAGAGGGGGTATTAAACTTTATTTCTGTCTAGTTGGGAAAATACAACATGCCCATCAGAAATCATCAAGTAACATCCATCATTCACAAACTGTAAATGTTCTGTAAGTCCAGACACACTATACATGTGAATTTAGATGTTTGATGCTTTGAAGAGCTCTCTTTAATTTCACATGGCTTTATTGAAAGCAACAATATGTTCTATGATGGGTTGAGATGTCAACCTTATGTTTTAAAAGTTTAATTGCATGTCTTAAGGTTTCTCGAGTCAACATACTAAAATATTTTAAGTAAAGGTTACTGCTATTTACGTTAAAATAGTGTCATTGTAGAGTTGAGGGAGATTTGATTCTTCTGATGGATTTCAAAAATAAATTTTAGACTTGGTTTTAGAACTTTTCTATTTCATAAACTGTCAGGGTCCTGTGAGTGCCTCTGTTTGAAGATGTTTTGGTGTCCACCCTACCTTGTTATGATATGTCTTAAAAGTATATAGTTTGAAGCACTAACAAGAATAGACATCAATTTGGAAAAAGCCCCTATCAGAGCAACACAAATTCTGCTAAGCTTGAGCAAAAATAAATATCAAATTGGTGGTAAATCTTGGATTTAAGAATGGTGAAATCACTGATCATTTGTTAAAAAAAAGTGTATGGGGACAATACCTCAAAGGAATCAACAATTTACAAAAGAATAACTTGTTTTAAGAAGGAAAAAGACAATGTTGAATGTGAACCCTACAATGTCAGATCACCTATATCAATTTATGGAAAAACCTCACCTTGATCATGACTTAAAAGGGACTGATGATCAACATTAGAAACAATGACCAGCCAGGGCCATGGCTCTCTTGGCTAATCCTCCATCTGTGGTGCCAGCACCCTAGGTTTTAGTCCCAGTTGGGGCACCAGGTACTAGTCTCAGTTGCTCCTCTTCCAGTCCAGCTCTCAGCTATGGCCAAGGAGGGCAGTGAAGGATGGTCCAAGTGCTTGGGTCCCTGCACCCACATGGGAGACCAGGAGGAAGTACCCAGCTCCTGGCTTCAGATTGGTGCAGCTCCAGCCATAGTGGCCATTAGGGGAGTGAACCAATGGAAGGAAGACCTCTCTCACTGTCTAACTCTGCCTGGCAAAAAGTTAAAAAAAAATTAAAAAAAGAAACAATGGCCAACACTGCAGATATCTCATCTGATTCATGTTTCACAATTCTGGCTCAAAAGCTCAAATAGAAGATTCCTCAGAAACCTGAATATAGCCTTACCACATGACCCAGCCATCCCACTCCTTGGAATTTACCCAAAGGAAATTAAATTGGCAAATAAAAGAGCTGTCTGCACCTCAATGTTTATTGCAGCTCAATTCACAATAGACATGGAATCAATCTAAATGCTCATCAACAGAAGACTGGATAAAGAAATTATGGGATATGTACTCTATAGAATAATATACAACAGTAAAAAAAAAAAAGAAATCTGGTCATTTGCAACAAAATGGAGGAATCTGAAAAATATCATGCTGAGTGAAATAAACCAGTCCTAAAGGGACAAATATGTGTTCTCCCTGATCGGTGACAACTGAGCACCTAAAAGGAAACCTGTTGAAGTGAAATGGACACTATGAGAAACAATGACTTGATCAGTCCTTGTCCTGTCAAGGAACAACTTACTATTTTTATTTCTTTTAGTATTTTTTTGTTCTACTTAATATCATTGGTTGAACTCCTTAATTAATACACAATTATTCTTAGGTATTTAAATTTAACTGAAAAGTGATCCCTGTTAAATATAAGAGTGGAAATAAGAGAGGGAAGAGTGTACAGTTCAGCACATGCTCACTCGGACTTGACCCTAATGATAGAGCTAGAAATGTGCCAGGAGATTCCAAATCAATCTCATCAAGGTGGCATGTACCAATGCCATCATACTTGTCAAAGTGATCAGCTTAAGTTCATAATTGATCATAAAGATAGGATTAAGTGTCAAAGGGATCATGTAAACAAGACTAGTGTCTACTAATAATAACTGATAGAATTAAAAAGCAGAAAATGATCCAACATGGGAAATGAGATACACAGCAGACTCATAGAATTGCAGATGCCCTAAACAACACTCTGGCCTCTGAATCAGCCCTTAAGGCATTCGAATCTGGCTGAAGAGCCCATGAGAGTTTCTCAGGCCAAGACAATGGAAAGCCAAGACACTGTGGGAAAAAATGACCTAAATGAAAGATCTCTGTGAGTGAGATTCCTGTGGAAAGAACAGACCATCAAAGAAAGAGGTGCCTTTCTCTGAAGGGAGGAGGGAACTTCCACTTTGATTATGGCCTTGTCTACATAAAGTTGGAGTTTGTGAACTCAAGAGGCTTCCATAGCCTTGGCAGCTCGTGACAAGAGCTTCAAGTAATTACTGATGTCATAAATAATAGTGTCAATTGTTAAACCAACAACAGGAGTCACTGTACACTTACCTTGTAGGATCTCTGTCCTTAATGTATTGTACTATATGAGTTAATGGTAAAACTAGTACTCAAACAGTACTTTATACTTTATGTATCTATGTGGATGCAAACTGTTGAAATCTTTACCTAGTATATACTAAGTTGATCTTCTGTATATAAAGATAATTGAAAATGAATCTTGATGAAGGATGGGATGGCAGAGGGAGTGGGAGATGGGATGGTTGTGGGTGAGAGGGAGGTTATGGTGGGGGGGAAAGCCACTATAATCCAAAAGTTGTACTTTGGAAATTTATATTTATTAAAAGTTGAAAAAAACCAAAAAGACAAAAGTTGTACTTTTGAAATTTATACTTATTAAATAAAAGTTAAAAAAAAAGCTCAAATGGAGCAAACACTCTTTGATGTGTTCTAAACTTGATGCACTTAGATCAACTTCAGATAACAGTAGAATTTTCTACAGAAATTTTCAGTAGTCCCTGAAGTATTTCTTGGAAGAATTTTTAAGAAGAGATGAAATATAGACTTAGCAAAATGATCCTGAAGACAAAACCCAATGAAGAAATGGCTAACCAGAGTGGGAGATGGTCGAGACAAAACAGATTTATCAAGAGTAAATGTTATGCAAATGGTTTTTCAGATGCTCAAGGAGTCTTGCTTGTTGTATTTCTGGAGTATGATCATTGAGCATGATAACATCACTTACTTGGAAAGAGCTTCAAGAAAGTCAGCCAAAGCTTTAGCAGGAAAACATGTGGGCAATCTTCACTAGGCAGTCCTTCATCATGACAATGTTTCTTCATTTCTTTCATCAAACAAGAACAATTTTTTGACTATTTCTACAGGAAGTAGTTATGAATCTATATCACACACCTCATTTGGCCTATTCTGAGTTATTTTTGTTCTATAATCTTTTTTGTGAAGATTCACTTTATTTATTTGAATGATTTACAGAGAAAGGCAGACACATACACACACACACATAGAGAAACAGAGAGAGAGAGAGAGGGAGGTCTTCCATCCATTGGTTCACTCCTCAAATAATTGCAATGACAAGGGATGAGTAGGTCAAAGCCAGGAGCCAGGAGCTTCTTCTGTGTCTCCAAATTGGGGTCAAAGTCTTTTTTTTAATTTTTTTTTTGACAGTGGACAGTGAGAGAGAGAGACAGAGAGAAAGGTCTTCCTTTTTGCCATTGGTTCACCCTCCAATGGCCGCTGCAGACAGCACATCGCGCTGGTCCGAAGCCAGGAGCCAGGTGCTTCTCCTGCTCTCCCTTGCGGGTGCAGGGCCCAAGCACTTGGGCCATCCTCCACTGCCTTCCCGGGCCATAGCAGAGAGCTGGCCTGGAAGAGGGGCAACTGGGATAGAATCCGGCGCCCCAACCGGGACTAGAACCCGGTGTGCCGGCACCGCAAGGCGGAGGATTAGCCTATTAAGCCACGGTGCCGGCCGGGTCAAAGTCTTAATCACTCTGGTACTTTCTGAGGCACATTAGCAGGGAGCTGGATCAGAAGCAGAGCAAGCAGCTAGGACTTGAAATGGCACCCATATGGGATACTGGCACTGCAGGCCAGGGCTTTAACCCACTACACCACAGCACCAGCCCCTGTTCTAGAATCTTAAAAATCTTTAAAGAACATTCAGTTTTCTTTAGTTAATAATGTAAAACCCTGCATTGACATGGTCAAATTACTAGGAGCCACAATTGTTTGCAAATGAACTAAATGCCAAGTATCACTGTTTTAAAAATGTCTGGAACTTCATGGAGCTTATGTAAACAAATAACATTTATATTTGTACTTGATTTTTGAAGTTGCCTCATATGTTTTCTTACTTTTTTATCATAAGGTATCTTCTCTATTACATCTTGGCCACCTTCCTTTGATATTTTCTTTTTTTCAAAATTTATTTGACAGAGTTATAGACAGTGAGACAGAGACAGAGAGAGACAAAGAGAAAGGTCTTCCTTCCATTGGTTCACTCCCCAAATGGCTGCCATGGCTGGCAGTGTGCCAATCTGTAGCCAGGAGCCAGGTGCTTCTTCCTGTTCTCCCATGTGGTTGCAGGGGCCCAAGGACTTGGGCCATCCTCCATGGTCCTCCTGGGCAACAACAGAGAGCTGGACTGGAAGATGAGCAACCAGGACTGGAACCCGGTGCCCATATGGGATGCTGGCACTGCAGGTGGAGGATTAACCAAGTGAGCCATGGCGCCAACCCCCCTTGATATTTTCTAATGTGACTGCATCATATAGCAAATAGCAAGGGCATTATGACTTTAAGAATGAGAAGTGGCCAGTGCCATGGCTCACTAGCCTAATCCTTCACCTGTGGTGCTGGCACTCTGGGTTCTAGTCCCAGTTGGGGCACCGGTTCTGTCCCAGTTGCTCCTCTTCTGGTCCAGCTCTCTGCTGTGGCCTGGGAAGGCAGTGGAGGATGGCCCAAGTGCTTGGGTCCTGCACCCGCATGGGAGACCAGGAGGAAGCACCTGGCTCCTGGCTTCAGATCAGCACAGCGCATCAACCATAGCGACCATCTGGGGGGTGAACCAACAGAAGGAAGACCTTTCTCTCTGTCTCTCTCTCACTGTCTAACTGCCTGTAAAAATAAAAAAAAAGAAAAAAAGAATGAGAAGTGCTTAATAAATTAACCATCTTTTCTCCTTTGCAGAACTTCTGGGGAACTCCCTCTGATCAAGAATGCCAGAGAGATAGATTTAGACTAGAAGTATAGACTGTTTCATGGTTTTCACAGAGGGTTGACTCTGAATAACTTAGAAAAATAAAATTATAATCTACAGTTATTTATAGTCCATTGAATTCTTTTATTTACCCACAATAATTTTAGCATCAAGGTGTTCCCCAAGATGTTTGGGCTGATCATTTCACAGATTTCATAAATCATAACAGTAAATTGCTTCAAACTATAACCTATAATTAGTAAAAGTCTAAAATTGGTAGATTTTAAAGAAGATTTGTTTCATTTGTTTGAAAGGCAGAGATAATGGCCAGGGCTGGTCATGCTGAAGCCAGGAGACAGGAGCTACTTCTGGGTCTCCCACATGGGTCCAAGTACTTGGGTCATCTTCCATTGCTTTCCTGGGAGCATTAGCAAGGAGCTGGGTCAGAAATGGCACAGTCAAGACTTGAACCAGCACCCATATGGGATGCTAGTGTCACTGGCAGTGACTTTACCTGATACAGCACAATGTCATCCCCTAATCAGTAGATGTTGAATTCCATGGTATAGGGCATTTAATATGTTCATGTTGAATAGGCCGAGAAAGATATTGGCCTGAGATAAAAGTGAGTGGGAAGGTTTTGAGATCTTTCTAGGGATAGCTGGGAGCATCCACAAGAACCAGAAAGTTTTAACTGGGGACTAGTCAAGATATGGCATGCAGTGAGTGAATATTTAATGCTTAGTAAATATAAGACATCCTTACTGTGGAGATGATATACATATTTGTGGTTTAATAAGGGGAAAGAAGCAATCTGCCAAGTTCTCTTTTTCTCTGATTAATGTACACATTGGATTCTGTCTACCTATTAATTAGGATAATCCAATGGTCTGTCACACCTTTGAAAAAAGAAGCATTCAGGGCTGGAATTGTGGTATAATGGATTAGGATGCCACCTGAAATACCAGCATCCCAAATGGATACCTATGTGGGTCCCAGCAGCTCCATTTCTGATCCAACTCCTTGTTAATATGCCTGGGAAGCAGCAGGAGATGGCCTAAGTCCTTAGGCCTCTACACTTATGTGGGAGATCAAGAAGTTCCTTGCATCTAGCCCAGCCCTGGCCATTAAAGCTATTCAGGGAGTGAGCCAGTGGATGAAAGATCTCTGTCTCTTCCTCTCCTGCGTAACTCTGACTTTCCAATAAATAAATAAATAAATCTTTAAAAAGAAGTTCATCTACATATTATAGTAATTGAGTCTCTGTGGAAGGTTGGAACTCCTCCAGAACTTTCCTATCACCTGGCCAAATAGATTTGAGGCTTCAGTAATGCTTCATGGTAAATATTGGAATCTGGAATCCCTCCCTCTGTTACTCCTGGTTCTGTAACATCCATTTACAGTTTTAGGAATTCCCTTCTGTATTTCACTCCTAGTTATTTGTTGAAATTTGGGATTTCCCCACCTTTTGCAAGAAATATTCTGATCTAATCTCTCTTTTTAACTGTCTCTTCTACAGTGCAAATCATAAATTTTACTTTTTGTTTTTACTCTTTTGAAAAATTTCTGTGCTTCTCTTTATCTTTTGCATTTCTTTGGTCTATCAAGCCAGCTCTTAATTACAAAATTAAGAAAACTAGAGCTTGGTATATTTAATCTTCTTTTTAGAAGATTTATTTTATTTATTTGAAAGACAGAGTTACAGAGAGAGGTAGAGACAGAGAGAGAGGTCTTCCATCTGCTGGTTCACTCCCCATATGGCTGCAATGGCTGGAGTTGTGCCAATCTGAAGCCAGTAGCCAGGAGCTAGGAGCTTCTTCCGGGTGTCCCACGTGGGTGCAGGGGCCCAAGGACCTGGGCCATCTTCCACTGCTTTCCTAGGCCATAGCAGAGAGCTGGATCAGAAGTGAAACAGCCGGGACTAGAACCGGCGCCCATATGGGATGCTGGCACTTTGGGCCAGAGCTTTAACCCACTGCACTACAATGCCAGCCCCAAGGTATATTTAATCTTCATCTGAGCCAAACTTGGACCAAAAGACTGAGGGTTCATAAATTGGATCTTTAAGTCAAATAAAACATCAACACTTAATCATTGTTTTGCTTTTCTTTGTTCCTGGTTTGAGAGGTGTTCCCCCAGGACTCCAAAATTCTCCCCAGTGGACTATCCAGGGAAATGTCAGAGGGAGCCTCCTCAGTTCTCCTTTCCCTAGACCTAGAATTTTTATTTCCCAGTTTGACCAATCTCTGTGTATGAGTTTTCCTGTGTGCTCAATGTCCCATAATGGAGATTTCTTGGACATGTGTATTCAGTCTCCCATAGGGGAGCTTTCTTGCACACCACCTCAAATTTTTCTTGAGCTCAAACCTCTGTAGTGGAGGTTTCCTTCACATCTTGGGATCCAACTGCTCCATGTCCAGTTGTTTCCCTTGAAGGAGAATGGAACTAAAATGGGACTCCATACTTGCCTCATACTTGGGATATGTGTCAGTGACAAATGCTTGACCTCCAAAAATACCCAAATACCAATGCAATACTTATACTCTAATTTTTCCTACTTGGCTCACATGTGAGGTTGTTTGGTTGCTGCAGTACCTGCTTTTTCTTTTCTGTGGCACCTCTGCTGTCCTCCAAATAACAAGTCTCAGGCTTCTGGAGTGAGATAGGGCACCCAGATAGAGCAGGCCACATGCAATTGGATGGGATGTGTCTCCCCCTCTATTAGAGCCCCCACTCCATGCAGGTACAGAGATCCCCGATGAGCCCCCAAGTTGTGAGAAACAGCCTCACCTTTCCACTCAATGGATGTACTCAAGACACAGGAAGTGCATCGAGAAGGGAAACTATGAATGGTCTTGCAAGATGGGGTGCCTGGTGGGACTGCACACTCAGCGTGTTTTACAGCAAGCTATTTGTTTCCTAGCATGCAGGTCCTTACTCTGGTTCCTCCTTGGCTGAGTAACTACAAGATTGCAATCTTCCCAGCATTTGCTTCAGCTGTTTTGGCTACTGACTTCCTGTTTGCCTAAGAACGTTCAGGTGCATACCTTAGTTTGAAAATGAACCAAATATTTGCTTGTCACACTGAACCAAGTGTGCAATTATTTGTTATTTCTTACCCTTTGTTGGTTGACATTTCTTTTCAGAAAACTGAATTGTGTCTTTCTCACTAAACCTCAAACTCCATGTCAGAAGGCATCCTGACTTTGATGACTTTCTGTTTCTATCAGACCTACAATCGCGATATAGCATAGATGCTCAGCAGACACTTACATATATCACTTCCCCAGTCCTCTCGGAATGCTAGAAAGAATTTACCATTCTCAACCCACTTTGTAAATCAGGAAACTGAGGTACATCATTCAAGTAATTTCCTAGTCATTAGTGGGTCAGAATTGGAGCCTAATTACTTGAATGATTGGATTCTTCTGCCACATACAAATGTTTGGTCAAGGAAATGATGCTCCCCAGGACCAGGATCAGAGCAGTTTTGGTTATATGACACATGAGTCAGCCAAACAGACATGTTCAAGGCTTCAGTGAGCCAGAATGTCTCATAATGGTGTGTCTAAACTAGGAGAAATGAGGAGAGGTGAGAAGGCAGACAGGGGAGGCTATGCTAAGTGGAAGGAGGTTGTCTGGTCAGTGGCAATTTAAGAACAAATGAGGCTTTATTAGGCTGTCCAGTGGGGCTGGGGGTCTGTGAGTCTCTCAGATGTGGGTAGAATTCCTTCACAAGCAGACTGCCATCTGTCAGTGGAAAGCTTGTTTCCAGACCAGCTGGCATCTCCCCCACTAATAGCTTCTCAAGATGCATGTGTGATCTTGCAGCTTTAAATCACACTTTCAGTGTGGTTGCAATCTTTCACCCTGAGCTAGCAGAAGAGGGGTTTGAGCTTCTAAGGAGGACACAGACTGTCTCCAGGAGACCCACACAATCTCTGTGAGCCCCAAGCTAATAAACATTCATATGTGAAACCCCTGCCCAATGGACACCCCCCCCCCAGAATGATCCAATTGGAAAAAAAAGTAATGCCTTAAAAACCCTGGGCACTTCCTGAAAGCCGGTGTCCTGCTCTGGCACTCTGCCTCATCTCCTCTTGGACCAGATGCTTTTGTCAAATAAGTGTTTCTGCCTCTTAGCAAATTGTTGCCTAGCTTTTTATTTCAATACTAAGCTTTGGAAAACAATTCTCAAAATTCGCTCCTGCAACCACCATCCCCTCTGTGACTGCTACCACTTATCTGCTTCTTTTTCTCTGGATGAGCAATTAAGATCTAGGTGGGATCTCTCCGCAGCAGTAGACGGCCTATGGCCTAGGTGTGTGGAGGACTTCTAAGGGCTCTGAAGCCACATATGCAGCTGTGAACTTGCAAATTGTAGTAGTGGGGCCTCTGGTGCCATTGAGAGGAACTAGAGAGGGTAACAGATTCCAAGAGGTTCATTTCAGCTGTACCATGCTCTTTTCAAGTATTTTTAAACTGGATATTTTAAAAGATATATGTGTATATATTTGAAAGGTAGATTTGCAGAGAGACAGAGTTTTTCCATCTGCTGGTTCACTTCTCAAGTGACTACAATGACTGAATCTGGACCAGGAAAAAGCCAGGAGCATGGAATTTCATCTGTATCTCCCCTATAAGTCACAAGGGCCTAATCACTTGGGCCATCCTTTGCTGCTTTTCCATGTGCATTAGTAGGGGACTGGGTTGGAAGTGGAGCATCTGGGACTTGAACTGGTGCTCATATGAAGTGTCAGCATCACAGGCAAAGGCTTAACCTGCTACACTACAATGCTAATCTCTAAACTGGATCTTTAAAAGATTTCATTTAAGACAAGGTCTTTACAAATTATTCACAGCTATGACTTTTAAATTAAAAACCAATTAGTATGAAAGTATAAAAAATGAAAAGTAAAAGCAGCCTTGTTTCTATGTCTCCATCTCTGTATGGATTCATCTTTTTCTCACATAAATGGAAACAGACATATATCCTGAATATTTATTTTTTTAAAAGATGCATTGAGGTTGGCTCAGATTTGCTAAGCCCTGCATGTGGGCAATAAAGTGTTCCCTGCTATCCTTAGCTTCGTCCCATGCTTGCAACGGCCTTGTTGGCGGACTGATACAAAGCGGTGAAGAGGCACCTGTGTTTGGCAGAGCCGATGTGAGACCAAGAGACAATCCTTCCCTGCCCCCTGGATAATCAAAAGTTTTGGCCAGACTTCTGAGCACACACTGAGAGAGGAACCGGACTGAAAGCACAGACTATAGTGCTGAAATGGATTAATAAGGAATTTAGTGATTTGGCCCGTGACCTTCTGGCATGATATTCTGCAGGTCCAGTTTGGGATGATATGCTTCACTAGCAAGTCACAATTACGGGACAGCTCATATCATGGAAGTGTATTCTTTTTGGCAATTCATTTTCCTACAGACTACCCCCTTCAAATCACTTAATGTTGCATTTACAACAAGAATTTATTATCCAAATGTCAACAGTAATGACAGCATTTGTCTCGATATTCTAAGATCACAGTGGTCTAATGCTTTAACCATTTCTAAAGTTCTTTTATCCATTTGTTCACTGCAATGTGATCCAAATCCAGATGAACCCCTAGTGCTAGAGATTGCACAAATCTATAAAAAAGAGATAAATACAATAGAATACCTTGGGAATGGACTCAGAAGTATGCCATGTGATGCTACCTTAAATTCAGAATAATCTGCATATAGCTGAAATAAACTTTAAATTACTGTTTCTTTTTTGATTTTCTTATCTGGTGGCTTCCCTATTAGATCTAATCTTCTAAAATTTTTTTAACTCCCTTCATTCATTCACATATTCATCTGAAAATACTTAAGTTCTTACAGCTTTGGACAATAACTGCTTTTGAAACTGTAAGGTAGGGGCTGGCACTGTGGCATAGTGGGTAAAGCCATCGCCTGCAGTGCCGGCATCCCATTTAAGTGCTGGTTCAACTCCTGGCCTCTCCACTTCTGATCCAGCTCTCTAGTATAGCCTGGGAAAGCAGTAGAAGATGGCCCAAGTCCTTGGACTTCTGCACCCATGTGGGAGACCCAGAAGAAGCTTTTGGCTCCTGACTTCAGATCAGCACAGCTCCAGCCATTGCAGCCAATTGGGGAGTGAACCAGTGGATGGAAGACCTCTCTCTCTCTGTCTCTCTTTATCTTTGTGTAACTCTGACTTTCAAATAAATAGATAAATCTTAAAAAAAAAAAACATGCAAGGTAGTTGCAACTGAACAGTTTCCCAAGATTCAGAATTTATTTTAAAAAGTGAAGCATGTGTATTATGTGGCAAATGTCTTCACTCTAACTTGGTTATGAGTCTAAAAATCATTCTTCACTACTCTAACACGCTGAAGAAATCTGAAAGGGTGGGAGATGGATGCTCAGTTGTCACATCAAAGGAAGCACCATTATTATAACAGCATCCATTCTTGTTTAAGCCTTCCACTGTTAGAAATTTGAGGTTAAATGATGTACTTTATGCTCATCACTGATGCAGTTAGAGAATTGATATTGAATTTATAGCATCAGCAGAACAAAAAAATGTGGTGTATTTTATGCATACAAGTAAAGGAATGACCTGTTTTTGCCCTACAGGGAATAGAAATTAGAAGTCAAACACCCATTGTATTCCAAAATAGGGTCTCCAACAATTTGTGATTTTCATTTAAATTGTTAGGAGGCTTGGAACTATTAGTTAATCTATCTTCCAATACATTGTTTAAGATAGCACTGAATGAATGATGCAAGTTGCCAATGGATGAGTGATCAGCTAACAAGTCTGCTAGTAATTAATTTATTTTCTTCAATAATGTTACATAGACCAAAACAAAAACCATGTGTCTATTTGGGGAGAGTGATTTTGGGGATAACATGATAGCTTGATCACATAATTTTGCTGTATGCCACAAACTTCATGAAAAATATGCAAGAATTTTTAAAAGATTAAATTTGAAAAATAGAGTAAGACAGAGGAAGCAAAAGTGTAGAAAACTGTGGAAGCAGAAGGTGAATGTATAGTCAGTAGACCCAGAAAAGTTGGACCTACACTGGCCAAGGAGATAACTGAAAATAACATGCTCTGCCTCAAGATGTTCAGAAGCTCAACAGTTCTTCATTGGAGCTATGTGCCTTGGGGAAGGGATACAGGGGAATGGGAGATGAAGGCAACCAAGTCTCCAGCTTAACAATGCAAGGGTTTGTTCTGAGAAGACGTGGATTGATGAACACACACACATGTTGAAGATTTCCCCAAGGAACTCCTGCATTCAGCACTCAGGACTTCACCCTCCATGTAGAGGCTAGAAAAACACACCCTGGGGAATCTGATCTGTATAAGCACAGAGCATAAAGATATAAACACTGTACAGTGGTCTTCACTGTATAGTGAAAGCCAAGTCAGTGAGCCCCATCCTCAATTTTCACTTTCAATCTAGTATATACACTTTAATCATGAGCAACAAGCCAGCTATGATAGGATAGTTTCTACATGAGAAAGATAAAATCAAACAGAAAAGAAACTTGTGGGAAGCATGCAGGTGGAACAAAATCTGACATTTATAGCCTCAGTGAAAATGTTTGCACTATGAAAGAACAACAGTATGCCATAAAAATCTCTGGGAACAAAAAATAGTCCTTGGGTATTAGAAATGTAGAAGAAATGAAAAATTCAAAAGAAGAATTGAATGAAAAAATTTCCCAAAAGTAAAGCAAAACAAGAATAGAAAGTAGGAAGGAAAACAGAGGAAAATTAGAATTTGGGTCCAGGAGGTTTAACAACCCAGCAATTAAATCTTAAAAAGAAAAAGAGAACATGGATGACGGAACACTTTTTAGAACCAAAGGATATGTATTTTGGGATGAAAGGGACTCAATCACAGTCCAATGAAAAGGACAAAACAAAAACTTCCAGCATAATTGTGAAGTTGCATTATATTTGGAATTAGGAAGAGTCCATAAACTCCCAGAAAATAAAACAGTTCACACAGAAAGGATCAGCAACTTCCTAATGGCAGTACTAAAAGCTAGAAGACAATGGAAAAGCCTCTAAAAGTAAAAGAACATTGATTTCTATAGCAACCCAAGCTATGAATCAAGTTTGATGAAAAATAGACAGTCTCAGGCAGGCAAATCTAAATAATATTTCAGAAATTTGCCTTCTTAGACAGTTCCTGGAGGATATACTCCATACAGATGAGTGGAGAAGCCAATGCAGAGGAAGACTGGGATAGAGGACCCTGTAGGAAGGGAGGGGATTTCCTGGAGAGTGATACAAAGAGACCCAAGGATAACAATTTTACCTCCAAAGCAGAAGTCAATCAGTACAGGTGGGAAGTGTGCGATTCAGCACATTGTGATCATATGGGGAGTGTACCAGTGGATGGAAGATCTTTCTCTTTTTTTTTCCTCTCTGTCTCTCCCTCTCTGTCTGTAACTCTGCCTCTCAAAAACAAAACAAAAAAAGTTATAGCATCAATCTTTTGCATGTGAGTATATTGTTTTCCCACCATCATTTGTTGAAGAGATTATTTTTCTGCACTGAATGGTCTTGGAAATCTCACCAATACAATTTTTTAAATTCTATTTTATTGTTCTGTATATTTGCTTTGATGCCAGGGCCCTAGTGGTTTGAGAATTGTACATGTGTAATTTTCAAAATTATTTTTTAATTTTTTTTTATTTGAGAGGTAAAGTTACAGATAGAGGAAGAGACAAAGAGAAAGGTCACCCATCTGCTGGTCAATTCCACAAATGGCAGCAATGGCCAGAGATGAGCCAATTCAAAGCCAGGAGCCAGGATCTTCTTCAGGGTCTCCCACAGGAGTGCAGGGGCCCAAGCACTTGGGCCATCTTCAATTAATTTCCCAGGCCATTAGCAGAGAACTGGGTCAGAATAGGAGCAGTTGGAACCCAAACTAATGCCCACATGGGATGCTAGTGCTGCAGTCAGAGGTTTAGCCTACCATGCCACAGCATCAGCTCAATAATGTTTCTAAATCAAGAAATGTGAGACTTACAAATCTATTTTTTCAAAATTGTATTGGACATTTGGAGTCCCTTGAGGTTCTGTATGAATTTTGGAAAGGTTTTTCTGTTTCTGCCAAAAAAAAAAAAAACACTCATAGAGATTTTGATAGGATATATTGAGTCTGTAATTCATTTTGATAATGTGAACATTATACCAGGCTTTTTTTCCTTACGAGTATAAAATTACCAAATTGTGAATCTGACCAAAATGAACAAATGAAACAGGCAAATGACATATGGGAGACCAATGCAAACTGAAGATTCTATGATGGAGCTGACCAGCAGAGCACTATACTGGAAGGCCATTGGAAGACAAGGAAGAGTTAGATTAAAAGACACCAAGACTCTGAAATTAATAAAAAGAAGACAATTATAACATTCAGGATATATATATAAGAAAAATAAGAAAGGAAGCACTGCCATAACAAAATGCATACTTAGCTACATTTTTATGGACACATGCATATAATATAAATGTTGAATATTGAATCACAAGTATGTAAATCTTGTAAAAAATGCAAGAAAGTTCAGTGTTAGGAAAGCTAGATGTTTATTTACCTGTAAGAGTTGTTGTGTCTGAACACATGTTGACAGAGGAGCACCACACACTGATAAACTTTGGAGTCCTTTATTGCCAGTGGCTGAGAATAGGCTCTGCACTAAAAAACTTTGGACCACTAATCTCAAAGCAACAGGGTTTATAAAGGCAAAAACCACAAGGAAGGGAGAGGGAATACATGGTTGTTAGGGTTGGGGAGAATACATAGTTGCTAGGGTCAAGCTGACCTAAGGCCTATGCAAAACTAATATCAATTACAATCATGAGAATACCAATTACAATCTTAACAATACTAAATACAATCTTGATATTAGTCCAGGTATTGACCTAAATCATATTTGGGATATGGACAAATTACAATCCTAACATTAATCCAGGGGCCAGAGCTGTGGCACAGCAAGTTAATGTCCTGGCCTGAAGCCCCAGCATCCCATATGGGTGCCAGTTTGAGATCCAGCAGCTCCATTTCTGATCCAGCTCTCTGCTATGGCCTGGGAAAGCAGTAGAAGATGGCCCAAGTCCTTGGGCCCCTGCACACACATGGGAGACCTAGAAGAAGCTCCTGACTCCTGGCTTCAGATCAGTGCAGCTCCAGCCATTGTGGCCAATTGGGAAGTGGACCATCAGATAAAAGACCTCTCTCAGGCCGGCACTGAAGATGTTTTGATGGTTTTTATTTTCTGCCCCCCTCCTTCTCTTTCACTGCCATGTGCCATGTTCTGCCATGTTATGAGACAGCAAGAAAACCATTGCCAGATGCAGTTCTTACAACTTGGACTTTGTAGCATCAAGAACAATAAGTTAAATAAACTTATATTGTTCATAACTTACTCAGTATGTGATATCCTATAGTAGCAGCAGAAAATAATTGAAAACAGACATTTCACAGTTTTTACTACACCTTCAAAATCCATGGTGTAGTTTACACTAATAATGCATCTCAATTTGAACCAGTTACATTTCAATTTCTCAATAGTCATATGGGACTAGTCACTACCATATTAGATATAATAGCTCTAATTGAAGTATTCTTCTATTTTTTGATTGGTGATTGACTTACTCTGAAGTGATACCTTGACAGCAGGGACTCCATTTTAGAGCAACTGAGACTCTATCTTGAGAAAGCACCCCCCCACACCATGAGACTATGGTCTGAAACTAACTATGGTCTACAACTTAGAGTACAGGCCGGCGCCATGACTCACTAGGCTAATCCTCCGCCTTGCAGCGCCGGCACACCAGATTCTATTCCCGGTTGGGGCGCTGGATTCTATCCCGGTTGCCCCTCTTCCAGGCCAGCTCTCTGCTATGACCTGGGAAGGCAGTGGAGGATGGCCCAAGTCCTTGGGCCCTGCACCCGCATGGGAGATCAGGAGAAGCACCTGGCTCCTGGCTTTGGATCAGCGAGATGCGCCAAGCACTTGGGCCATCCTCCATTGCCTTCCAGGGCCACTATGAGGTGCCACTATGGTGAGAGGTTGGCCTAGAGTCAATTTATCCGAGTCTTTCACCAGAACTGCCATGGCCGCTATCATGCGGAGGCACGGAGGCCAGCCGGCCGCTACATTGTCTAGCTTTTTTGAAAAGTATGCCACCGGCTTTTTCCAGGGTCCAAGCATTTGTGTTAGCACTCCCTTCGCCACTCCCTTGTTCTCATCCACGTATAATGTGAAGGGCTTGGTCATATCAGGGAGGCTCAGGGCTGGGGCTGACAATAGGGCCTTTTTTATGTTGTCAAACGCCCGCTGTTGCTCTTCTCTCCATTGAAAGGGAGCATTGGACTTCGTGAGGGGGTACAATGGGGCTGCCAGCTCCGCAAACCCAGGAATCCAAAGGCGGCAGAATCCCGCACTCCCGAGGAATTCCCGCATCTTTCTGGCATCGGTGGGGGGTGGAATTAGAGCAACCACCCTTTTTCGGCTCTCTGTCAGCCACCGTTGCCCTCCTTCTAGGAGGTAGCCTAGGTAGGCCACCTGTTTCTGACATATTTGGGCCTTTTTCGCGGAGGCTCGATAGCCCAATTCCCCCAGTCTCTGTAGCAGGGCCCCGGTACCTTTTAGGCAGTCCTGCTCAGTTTCAGCGGCAAGGAGGAGGTCGTCCACATATTGCAGGAGGACCAGGTCCGGATGATTGACTCGGAAGTCGGCCAAATCTAGGTGCAGAGCTTCGTCAAACAAGGTAGGCGAGTTTTTAAATCCTTGGGGCAACCTTGTCCAGGTGAGTTGTCCTGAAAACCCGGTCTCTGGGTCTTTCCACTCAAAAGCAAAGATGGATTGGCTCTGAGGGCTCAGTCTTAAACAAAAGAATGCATCTTTTAGATCTAACACAGTGTACCATACGTGGGTCGGAGGCAAGGTACTTAGCAGATTGTAGGGGTTGGGCACTGTGGGATGCATATCCTCCGTTCTCCTGTTAACCTCCCGCAAGTCCTGTACCGGGCGGTAGTCACCCGTACCAGGCTTCTTTACTGGTAGTAGGGGGGTGTTCCAAGGTGAACGACAAGGTTTTAAAATGCCTAGGTGTAACAGTCTCTGGATATGTGGCCGGATACCTTCCTTAGCTTCCTTGCCCATCGGATATTGACGAACTGACATGGGAATGGCCGTGGGCTTCAGATCTATGATCAAGGGAGGCCGGTTGACGGCCAGCCCTATTCCCGCAGTCTCTGCCCAGGCCTGAGGAAAATCTGTGAGCCACTTGGGGTCCAGGGGAGCCATGGTGGACGAGGGCCTCTCGAATAATCGGTGTTCGTCCTCCAAGCGTAGTGTTAATACCTGGAGGGGCCGCCCTCCTGAGTCTGTGATGGTAGCTCCTTTCTCATGGAAGTGAATTTGGGCTCCTACCTTCGAGAGTAGGTCCCTGCCCAGGAGGGGGTAGGGGCAGTCTGGCACTAGTAAGAACGAGTGTGTCACAAGTCCTGTACTTAACTGGACCTCTCGATTGGTTGTCCAGCGATATAACTTCCCTCCAGTTGCCCCCTGAACCCAGGAAGTCTTGGAGCTTAAAGGCCCTTTTTCTGAAGTCAGTACCGAGTGCTGGGCTCCCGTGTCAATCAGGAAGGTTACCGGTCTGCCCCCCACTTCAAGGGTTATCCTGGGCTCAGGGGGGGGCTCCTGGCCCTGACTCACCTAGTCGTCTTCTTCCAGGGACAGGATTGGAACTGGTCTCCTCTTTGGTCCCTGTGTTTTCTTCGGGCAGTCTTTGACCCAGTGTCCTCTTTCTTTACAATAGGCACATTGATCTCTTTCCACCCGAGGCTTTCGTTTGTCTCCCAAGTCCCTATTCTGTCCTGGTCTACTCCTTTCTGTATCCTGCACTACGGTGGCCAAAATTCTACTAAGCTCTCGATTACGTCTTTTGTCTCTTTTGTCTTCCCTTTCCTCCTGCTCCTTGCGGATCCTTTCCTCCTTCTCCTCTCGGGTCTCCCTTTTGTTATAAATCTTTTCTGCCTCCTTCATTAAATCTTGTATAGTATACCCCTGAAGCCCCTCTAGCCGCTGCAATTTATTGCGGATGTCCGGCGCTGACTGTCCTATAAAGGACATGATTACATCTCCCTGCCGGTCCTCTGCCAGGGGGTCAAACGGGGTGTACGTACGGTAGGCTTCCATTAATCTTTCTAGGAAGCCTGCCGGCATTTCCTCAGCCCCCTGTACTACTGCACGTACCTTGGCCAAATTGGTGGGGCGCTTTCCAGCCCCTCTGAGACCCGCAAGGAGAATCTGGCGATAAAGACGAAGTCGCTCCCTACCAGCAACGGTGGTGTAGTCCCAATCAGGACGGGTTGAGGGAAACGCCTCCTCGATTTCGTTTAGCAGTAGGGTCGGTCGGCCATCTGCTCCAGGGACGTTTTTCCGTGCCTCAAGGTAGACACGCTGCTTTTCCTCAGTAGTGAGGAGGGTCTGCAGAAGCTGCTGACAATCATCCCAGGTGGGCTGATCGAGTCAATAAAATTGACTCGATCAGCCCAGTCAGAGCCTGGGGGTCCTGAGAGAAAGAGGGGTTATGGGTTTTCCAATTGTAAAGATCGGAAGCAGAAAATGGCCAGTACTGCATCTGGCCAGTCACCGAGCGAAGAGGAAAAGCCTGCGAATTCCAGACGCTTCCCGAGCCCCCTGCCTGCCCCCGACGGAGGCGCAGGCGGCTGGAGGGCGGGGAAGGCGCTGAGACTTCTTCCCCTGCCCTCGTGGAATCAGGGGATGGTGCAGAAGGTTGCACATCCCGCTCTGGTTGTTGTGGGAGTTCCTGCGGGGGAGCAGGCTGGCCGGGAAGATAGGGTGGGGGAGAGTCAAAGAGCAGAAAGTCCTGATCAGCCGGAAGAACCGGTGGCTTGTCAGGTTTTGGATCTCGAATCTCCTTCAGAGGGTATAGGGAGGAGGTTGGCACAACCGGGATAGGAGGAGGGGGTATCGGGGAGGAAGGTATTAAAGGAGTTGGGGATGGCCGAGGAAGGGGTAACGGGGTCCGTATGGGCTCCGTCGGGAAGGAGAAGGGTTCTATCCAGGGAGGGGGGTTGCGTGAAAGATCCTCCCACGTGGTAATGTAGGGCACCTGATCAGGGTGTCCATTGGATCCTGGCTGAAAGACTCGCGCCTTAATCTGTAAAATAATATCGAGGTTAAAAGTGCCGTTCCTTGGCCAGCCGACCTCGAAGGCCGGCCACTCTGAGGAACAGAATTTTGCCCATTGTTTCCTTTTAACCTCCAATGAGAGGTGGCGTGCGCGTTCTCGAACGTCCTTCCAGTGATCTAGAGTGAGACTTAAAGGGGTGGTTATTTGTTGACCCATGTGTGCAAGGATTTTAGCCCAAACAAAAAGAACAGCCAATGCACAGACATATACAGTAAGCAAGACATACCACATGGCTAAGACAAATCGAACGCTATTGCGCTATTTTTGGGAGCGGCTGCCTGACCAGCCCTCCCCGGGAAGGAGGGAGACTTGGTCTCCGACCCACCTCCAGACCACCCCGGGAGCGTCTTCCGGGGGAACGGACCGAGGGTTTCCCCTACTGGTCTCACAGACCGGAGTGTCCTCCGGGGAACGGACCAGGGGTTGCTGGGCACGCCTGCCTCCCCCACTGGTCTCACAGACCGGAGCGTCCTCCGGGGAACGGACCAGGGGTTGCTGGGCACGCCTGCCTCCCCCACTGGTCTCACAGAGTCAGGTACTGGCCAGTCAGAACACTCAAGACGAAGAACAACAAACAGAAAACACTTAATTATACCTCCAACTGGTCCGCAGAGAATGGGTCTGAGGGCGACCTAAAATCCCCGTACGGGCCACCAAAATGTTGGACCTCTCAGTTGCAGAGATGCCCACTTACTCGGGAGGACGCCCAAAGATCCAGACCAGTTGATGCAAAAAGCACGAGGTTTTTATTGAACGTTTGCGCAAACGGGCCCCCACCTCAGGCAGTGAGGAGCCCTGAGCGGCAGTTTCACACAGGTTATATAGGCAACGAATTAGCATATGGAATGCAGAGGTGGCACGGGATTGGCTGGTTCAGAGGGACAATTAGCATACCGGAGAGTGCTGAGGAGAGTGCTGAGGGAACCAGCTGAGGAGAGTGCTGAGGAGAGTGCTGAGGGAACCAGCTGAGGAGAGTGCTGAGGGAACCAGCTGAGGAGAGTACTGAGGAGAGTGCTGAGATTCTCCGAAGGGGAGTGGCAGCTCTGCTCTGGGCATGCCTAGAGGTTCTCTGAAGGGGATTGACTTTTCCTTCCCAGAGAACGTCCTGCCCGCTGGACTCTGGGGAACATCTAACTTCTTAAGAAGCCCCTGATATCTGCCCAGGCCTAGTTTCTTGTCCCTCTCCCCCATAAGGGTCCTTCAAAATGACTGCAGAACCTGGAAAAGCTGTTGCTGCTATTGATACATAACATACTGCTATTACTGGTCTTTTTATATAAATATATATATATATACATATATATAATTGAATTTTTGGAAACTTTAGCTGTGCTGTCAACTTTGAGAAAAGTATCCCAGTTTACCGTGTTGAGTTGGCATTGTACAGAAATTAACAGCCATATTGGTCTAGAAACGTTAAACTTAATTTTTTTTTCCATTTGTACAGGGGTAACGCACTGTATTAAATATGTAAGGTCTTATCTACGTGGGTTTGATTACAGAACTAATAAAGTATTCTCTAAATAATGAAAAAAAATAAGAAAACAAAAATAAACAAATAAAGCTGCTGGGGATATGTGGTATCACTCTAATTTTTCAATTAAAAATTCAAGATACAGGCTGGCGCCGTGGCTTAACAGGCTAATCCTCCGCCTTGTGGTGCCGGCACACCGGGTTCTAGTCCCGGTCGGGGCACCGATTCTGTCCCAGTTGCCCCTCTTCCAGGCCAGCTCTCTGCTGTGGCCAGGAGTGCAGTGTAGGATGGCCCAAGTGCTTGGGTCCTGCACCCCATGGGAGACCAAGATAAGCACCTGGCTCCTGCCATCGGAACAGCGTGGTGCGCCGGCCGCAGCGCACCTACCGCGGCGGCCATTGGAGGGTGAACCAACGGAAAAAGGAAGACCTTTCTCTCTGTCTCCCTCTACTGTCCACTCTGCCTGTCCAAAAAAAAAAAATTCAAGATACAGAGAAGGAGGTGATTAAAGCAGGATCTGGGTGGCAGCATCCCATATGGGTGCCGGTCTGAGTCCAGCTGTTCCATTTCTGATCCAGCTCCCCATTAATGTTCCTGGGAAAGAAGCAGAGGATGGCCCAAGTCCTGGGCCCCTGCACTCACGTGGGAGATCCAGAATAAGCTCCTGGCTCCTGGCTTGGGATCGGCTAGCTCTGGCTGTTGAAGCCATTTGGGGAGTGAACCAGCAGCTGGAAGACCTCTCTGTCTTTACCTCTCTCTATAACTCTTTCAAATAAATAAAATAAATCTTTAAAAAATTTAAGATCTTAATTTATGTCTCTATCCCACACTTTTCCCAACATATCCCATAACTTTCTAGGAAAAAAGTAGAGAACCACATTTAATGAATTTTTCAAAACTATATGATCTCACAGCATTTTTCGGTATATTCTACTCACATAGAAGGAACTTTCTTTACATTTCTACTCAACTAAAAAGAATTTGCCTTCATATGCAGTTTTATTGAAAGAGCACAGTTGTTCAGAATTGGGTGTAACAACAGTGTTTCTTCAATAGCCTCACTTATGAACTGTGTGTAATATGGATTAAAAATTGGTTCTTCTTATGCAGGCCACTTTTGAAGAGTTTACTTCCTAAGTACCAAAGCTCCATAGAAATCCAGTACTATTCTTCTGAAAGTATTCTTTTAAAAAATTTGTAAGAACTGCTCATTTTAGAAAATTGTAAAACCCTACTTGATTACTTCTTGACTGAGAGTGGTGTATCATTGCTAGCAGAGAAGACATCCATAGCTAAATCAGGTAGAATGAAAGCAGAACCCTGATCCTCGGTCTCCCTAAAACTGGGTTATTACTTTACAAGCATAAATAAAGGTGATTTTGTAGCATACACGCGCTGCAGCATTCAAAAATTCAAGTCCTGATCCAATGGCAAAGGGGTGGGCTGCTCCGGGCAATCCCTACACACGTAATCTGGACACTGCTGATTCACACTGGCATACACGAGTTCAACACAGTTGGGAAGGCCACATTTTTTTTTTCATGGTTTGTCATCATCTGCCAGGACAGCTTCTTCACTTTCCTTTTCTGCTTCCTCTTCTGAAGCCGTGATGATTTTTCACTATCAGACCCTTCACTTTCATCACTGCTGCCGCATGTTCAAGAACCAATCCATCTAACTTTGTCTTTGGGTTTTACCTTGCTTATTTTAGAATTTGTATCTTTCTCCAGTTTTTTCAAATTTTCTTTTTTGTCTGTATTTTGTGAACTGCTGAATCCTTTTCTACTTTATCTTCTCCCCTCCCCCCTTTTTTATCAGCTTTCTGGTCTCTGATCTCAGCCACTTTTGCTGTGGGCCTAGATATTCTTGGAGACCTCCTTAATATACAACCCATATTTGCTTTCTCTTCTTCTTTTTCTGTCTTCTCTTGTGTCCTAGTTCTAGAATTTTGGGAGGAGAATCTGTCTTCTTCTGACTTGATATCCTAATTGTTAACTTGATGCCCTCGTTTTGCCTTTCAGAGATTATCTCTGTATTTTCAGTGGTGGCAGTTTCTTCTTCAGGAATCAACTTATATTTAAATTTGCTTTTTCACATAGAACGCTTTGTTTCAGAAGGCTCCTCTATGCCAGAGGTCTGAGTATTGTTGGGATTATCCATTTCTACCTTCATGGACTCAGAGTCCTCTTTCAGGATATCTGGATCTGTTTTTTCCAGAGAGTGACCAACGTGAATTTTACTCTTATTTTCAACCACTTCATTTTCTGAGTTCAGTTTTTCACAGTGGGAAGTCAATGTAGGTGATTGAGAAATTTCAGGTGTCCCAAGAAAACCTCTCTTTTCTGATTTGCGAGAACTCCTTGGAACTTCTTCTGCTATTAGACTCGACCTTTGCAGATCCTTATCATAAAGAATCTTTTTGGACTTCTATGACTTTTCAAGACATTCTAGGACTGGTAGACGTTTATCCTTCTTACCTTTGGGAGATCGGTCTTCAACTTTCATGGTGTAGGAGTCAGTGGTAAAAAAAGCAACTTTTAAAGGGAGATCCTTTGCCATCTCAGAAGACTCAGTTTCCATTTCTGCAAGATCAGGTTCTCCTATCTGCCCTTTTTGAGTCTGGGTCTCTGGGGCTGACACTGACCTACCAGTCTCTTTCCCTGCAGGGACCACTTCTTTCTCATGCTCACCTGTTTTCATACTTGTTATGACAGAGTTCAAGGCTTCTGCTCCATTTTCCTCCATGATGACATTTCTTTCCTTACAGGGGCTACCATATGTATCTTCTTTTGCTTCATAAAACTTTGTCTCGATTGGCTCAGTCTTAAAATTTGGAGTTACCTTGTCATCACTAACTTCTCCACTTGCCATTTGCTTCCCTTCATGGATCAGAGTGGTGATTGTACAAACACTTTTAGAAATCTCCTCCTCCTATTTGATTTCATCTTTCAAAAACTCCTTTGTTGGAGTAACAGATTTACACAAAGGTCCTTTCACTGGACTGTTGAAATAATCACTCAGTTTAATTTCTCTCTCTCTCTCTCTTTTTTTTTTTTTAGTGGTATCTTGGCCAGTTGGTCATTTTTAAGTTTTTCTTTTTCTTCAGTAGATTTCTCCATGATGTCTTGAGAAGACTTAATGCTACCAATGAAGTCCAATCTCTCTGGCCCTTACACCACAAGCCTCTCCACATTACCTTTGGGATCCTAGGATCTGCTCTACATTCCTTTACTCCCACTTTGATGGGTTTGACGTTTTCCTTGAAAGAATCACTTTCTTCCTTGATAATTTTTTCCCTTAACTTCTGGCAAAGATTTTTTCCAGGTTGACTATGGCTAGTGGGTTCACAAGTTCCTTTTCCTCTTCCTTTTCTATTTTCACAATGGTCCTCTACAACATGGGCAGCAGAATGGTTTTCTGAATCTGCTGGCTGCTCTTTGCTTTTCATATTTTCATTATCCTTCTGTTCCTCTTGTTTAGGTGTTTCTTCCTCCTTTTGGGTCACTTCATCCTCTAGGCTGGGACTCTCCTGGGAAGAGTTTTTCAGCAGTACAGGATCAATCTGTGATTTCAGGAGTGCAAGGGTCTCAGCCAATTCATTTCGATTTCTGACAATGCATTTCCATGAAAAACCTTCTTGATCATCTTGTTCCTTTATGTACATTCTGACATTGCAATCCTGATCCAACTGGTACCAGTACATGAGGCTAACTTTGTCTCACCCAATTGGTTGGAAACCCATAGCATCAGCATCCTCCTCTGTGGGAGGCTGGGCCCTCTCCCACAGCTCTCTGGACAGTGTACGTACCAGTCGACCTGACCTTGTGCAGTTCTAGACAGCGTCAGGGAGTCTGGCAGCAATGATAAGAACTTGTACAATAACAGGCAGTGAAGAACATACCAAGGACATGATGAGAAAATACCAAGCAATGCATGCGACACAGAGAAGCAGCGTGGACAGGAGGATGATTGGACGGCGCCCGCGTGATCTAAGAACTGATTGGTTGAGCAGAATATATATGCCAAACAAAGGACTGGCTGGGACTTTTCTTTCCTTTTCTCTTTTACTTTTCTATATGCTGTTCTTATTCTTTGTAATACAGCCCTACTGAAGGGGAATCAACAGCGTTCCTGGTCGTTCTTCTGCATGCGGGGGAGTGACAACTGGTGCGGTGACTCGGCTCGCTGGGAGTAAAAGCCGGTTAGTACCGGGGAGAAACAGCAGATGCTGGGAGTAAAAGCTGGTTAGTACTGGGGAGAAACAGCAGATGCTAGGGAAAAAACAAAAAAACAAAACAAAACAAAAATAATGGCCGGCGCCATGGCTCAACAGGCTAATCCTCCGCCTTGCGGCGCCGGCACACCGGGTTCTAGTCCCGGTCGGGGCACCGATCCTGTCCCGGTTGCCCCTCTTCCAGGCCAGCTCTCTGCTGTGGCCAGGGAGTGCAGTGGAGGATGGCCCAAGTGTTTGGGCTCTGCACCCCATGGGAGACCAGGATAAGCACCTGGCTCCTGCCATTGGAACAGCGAGGTGCGCTGGCCGCAGCGCGCTACCGCGGCGGCCATTGGAGGGTGAACCAACGGCAAAAGGAAGACCTTTCTCTCTGTCTCTCACTGTCCACTCTGCCTGTCAAAAATAAAAAAAAATAATAATAATAATAATAAATAGGGGTAAGAAATGGGCAACACGCCATCCACTACTCATTTACAGCTGTTATTGAGTCGTCTTTTAAAGACCACAGGAACTCCGGAAAAGGCAGCTGCAGTTTGTGCTTTTTTATTTTTTATTTTTTATTTTTTTGACAGGCAGAGTGGACAGTGAGAGAGAGACAAAGAGAAAGGTCTTCCTTTTGCCGTTGGTTCACCCTCCAATGGCCGCCGTGGTAGCGCGCTGCGGCCGGCGCACCACACTGTTCCGATGGCAGGAGCCAGGTGCTTATCCTGGTCTCCCATGGGGTGCAGGACCCAAGCACTTGGGCCATCCTCCACTACACTCCCTGGCCACAGCAGAGAGCTGGCCTGGAAGAGGGGCAACCGGGACAGAATCGGTGCCCCGACCGGGACTAGAACCCGGTGTGCCGGAGAGTTTGTGCTTTTACGAGAGCTGTAGCCAGAACATCTTCCTGGTTTGTGGAGTATGGTGATTTAGAGCTGCCTTAATGGCGGCAAGTAGGCCGACAGCTCCGTGCAGCTGGTGAGTCGGTAGAGGTCTTGAGACTTTGGCAGCTAATGGAACAGGCTCTACAAGACCCTACCAATAGAATAGCTCTATTACTTGATGAAGGGAGTGAACTTTTAGAAAAAGTACAAGAAGAATCCTGGAGAGGCAGCCAAACTAATGCCAAGGGCTCTGAAGCAGGAAGCGGAGATAGACAGCCAGCAGAAAATGATCCCATGGAAAATATCAAAGAGGAAAAAGGGGCAGAAATAAAGGGAGAAGGTTCTTCTGCCCCTAAAGAGATTCCAAAAATATATCCTAGCTTAACGAGATTAGCTAACTTAACTATAGAGGATGATCCACCCAGATATCGGCCATTAACGTTGCCAAAATCTTCACTGACACAAAATGAACCGTTCTCGGTACAGACGCGAGGCAAACATGAGGACTGGGAAGATGAGGAGGAGGAGATGTAGTGGATCAAACCCAGTGTTCGAGACTATCAGAGGCCCGCCTGGGAGAAATATCAAATACCAAATCATGTATTCCCTGTCCTACAGGATCAACAGGGAAACCGGGGATGGACACCCCCCCCCCCCGGATCATAAGCTCTTAAAGGAATTACAGCAGTCCGTGCAACTGTATGGCCCGCATGCTAATTTTACACAAGCAGTGCTGAAAAACATAGGTCAACAGGGACTAATACCTAATGATTGGAGGAACCTAGCAAAGGCCATATTGGGAGGAGGTGACTTCCTTCTCTGGTCTGCTGCTTACAGACAGCCCAGGAGCAAGCTAAGCAAAATCATAGGATAGGAAACCCACATTGAAATGAAGACATGTTAAATGGGGAAGGCAATTTTACGGATCCGGACAATCAAGCTCGTATGCCAATAGCAGTATTATTACAAGTAAGAGAATTAGCCAGAAGAGTTTGGAGGATGGTTCCGAGAAAGGGAGAGATATGGCATATTTTAACTAAAATAGTGCAAGGTTCTACCGAACCGTATGCTAATTTTGTTAATAGACTTATGGAAACAGCAGGAAACATTTTTGAAACGGTAGAAGGGTAGAAGAAGCAATGCCGCTTGTGAGGAGACTAGCATGTGAACAGGCCAATAAGACATGCAGGGAGGCTCTTAGGCCCTGGCAGCATAAAAATATCCCCACCTTTTTAAAAATATGTAAAAACATTATGGATGATATAACATCAAGAGCACACGCAGCAGTTGCTATGGCACAACAGTTCAGGAGAGACGTGGAAAGAACAAAATGTTTTAAATGTGGAAAAGAGGGACATTTAAAAAGGAACTACAGATCAAAGGGCACTGCTAGAGAGCAAACAGGGGGAGGCAACCAAAAGAAGCCTGGACTTTGCCCCCGTTGCGGCAAAGGCAACCACTGGGCCAGAGAGTGCCATTCCACATCTGATAGATCAGGAAATCCTTTGGCTCCTGCTACTGCACAGGAACACTGAAACCCACAAGGTTCATTAAGGTCAAAAAATGAAGTGTGAGCCCCCGCACCCCGGGGCTACAACAATCAGTGGGTGCCTCAGTCTCAAAAGGCTCAAGCATGTTCTGTACAGAGTTATGAGCCACCGAGCATTCAATTTTAACACCTCAAATGGGGGTGCAAGCTATTGAGGTAGATGCCAAAAATGGTATGCTCCCTAGGGAAGGGCTCAAAATTATTGTAGGAAAAGCAACAAATGCTTTAAAAGGTCTCATGGTAATTACAGGGGTTGTGCATTTTCCTACAGAAAGAATAAAGGTGCTTTTGCAATCTACAAAAGGAATTGCTCAAATTAAACTTCAGGAGCCAATAGCACAAATTTTAATGTTATTAAAAGCCCAGATTGACCATAGGTCTCAAAAAATTAAATTCGCAGCCTTGTCCATGTCCCTAACAGATCGGCCCCTATGGACTCTAATAATCAAGGAAAAATCTTTCCAAGGTTTGTTAGACACAGGGGCCGATGTAAACATTATAGCTAAAAATAATTGCCCACCATCCTGGCCATTACAACCAGGAGATAACACCTTAGTAGAATTATTAACAGCTACAGCCCCATCTCCAAGTGCCCAGGTTCTTCAGTGGAAAGATCAGGAAGAAAATAAAGACAGTGTACAACCATATGTTTGTACTCTTCCCATCTCTTTATGGGGAAGAGATGTTTTGGAACAATTGGGACTTACATTAACTAATAATTGTCAACTGGAAGCTTCCCCAGAATGGCGCATAATGCGAAAAATAAAATATACTGGAGGTGGATTAGGTCTGGAGGGAAAGGGCATATGGGACTCCATTCAACCCCAAGGGAACAAAGACAGACAGGATTGGGTTTTTCATAGGGGTCACTAAGTTGTAGCCAGTGCCATTAACTTGGCTTGATAACAAGCCAAAATGAATACCACAGTGGCCCCTAACCCAGGAAAAACTGGCTGCCATCCACAAAATAGTGTCTCAGCAATTACAGGCGGGTCACTTACAGCCGTCTACTTCTCCTTAAAATACACCCATTTTTGTTATCAAGAAAAAATCCAAAAAATACCGTTTATTACATAATTTAAGGGCTATCAATCAGCAGATGCAGCCTATGGGGGCTTTGCAGCCAGGACTCCCAGTTCCTACTATGATTCAAAAAAATTGGCCATTAATAGTCCTTAATTTAAAAGATTGTTTTTTTAGCATACCCTTGCATAAGCAGGACACACAGAGATTCGCCTTCACAGCCCTGTCCATTAATCATAAAGGCCCTAACAAGAGGTATAAATGGAAGGTACTGCCTCAGGAAATGACTAATAGTCCTACTATCTGTCAATTATATGTTAATTGGGCTATAGAACTTGTTTGACAAAAGTGCTCCGGGATACAAATTTATCACTACATGAATAATCTATTAATTACTACACCCGATGAAAATCACCTTTATGCTGCTTATGACCTCTTGTTGATGTTCCTGGAGAAAGCCGGGCTACAGGTTGCCCTGAAAAAAGTCCAAAAGGGTGACATAGTTCAGTACTTAGGACTACGGGTCACACCGGAGACAGTAACTCCATTAGATTTTGCAATCTCAATGGATGGATTACATACTCTCAATGATTTTCAAAAACTTTGCGGTAATCTCAATTGGCTCCGCCCTTACTGTAAATTGACCACTGAAGACATGATGCCTCTTTTTCGTATATAAGAGGGAGATGCTCAATTGAATCCTCCTTGCAGCTTGACTGCAGAGGCCCGCATGGCTTTAAATAAAATTAAAAACCAAATTAAAATTATACACATGAATAGATGCAATATCCAGGAACCTTTAGAAATTTTAGTGTTTATGGAAACACTATATCCCTTTGCAATTATTTGATAAGGTGGACTTCTGTTGTTTGTTTACCTGCACTCACAGGCTCCCCGTGTGCTATACACACAAGGAACTACGGTAGCTGATCTGCTACTTATAGCAGTCAAAAGAACTGTTAAAATTGCAGGCAAATTTCCTACCCACTGTGTAGTGCCTCTTGTTCATGAAACTATAGAAGCTTTTATAAGGGAATGTTGGCAATGGGCTTATCTAGCCCTTGTCTTGCAAATTACGATAGACAATCATTATCCCTGACATCCTTTAGTAAATTTCTATGCCCAGGTTCCCATTAAACGAGTTGTTAAAGTAAGAAAAAATCCAATTCTGGGAGCCCCCACTGTCTTTATGGATGGCGCTAAAGGAGACACAGGGACTGCTATTGTTAACAAGCACCATTTTTTTGTTTTAACAGCCTCTCCCTCTCCCCAACGTGCTAAACTTGCTATCATAGCTACAGTGTTAAAAAACATGGATGGCCCTCTTACCATATTATCAGATAGTGCATATGTTGTGAATGCGATTCAAACACTTGCCACACCATGCCTTATACTCAAATCATCCTCTGTTTACCTTTACTTAACAGATATTCAATGCCTATTAACTCTTCGGCAACAACCCATTTACATAGGGCATCTTAGAGCACATTCTCAATTACCAGGACCACTTACTAAAGGCAATAGGCTGGCTGACTATTATTCCAGGTTTTTATTGGCCTGTTCTGCTTTACAACAAGCTCAAGCTTTCCACACTAAGTGGCATGTCAATGCTCATACTCAGCCTCAGATTTCACATCTCCAGGAAGCAAGCGAGGGACATTATTCAAGCATGTGAAAAATGCATAACAACCCAGCTGCGCACTATTTCCACGGGTGCTAATCCTCGTGGCCTGATGCCAGGTCACATTTGGCAAATGGATGTTACACACATCCCTTCTTTTGGGAAACAAAGTTGCGTACATGTTACCATTGACACGTCTTCCGGTGTCGTTATGGCTATGGCCACTCAACGGGAAGGGACTCAACAAGTCATTCAACACTGTTTATCCGCTTTTGCTACTTGGAGTGTGCCTCATATTCTTAAAACCGACAACGGTCCCGCCTACACCTCTGTTCACTTTGCCGCTTTTTTACGAGAATTTGGTATCACCCATGTTATAGGCACCCCCTACAATCCTCAAGATCAAGCTCTCATTGAATGTACACATTCCTATTTAAAGACTTTTCTAATGAAACAAAAAGGGGGGATAGGGGAATTGGCTATATCCAATAAAGACGCCTTGGCCTTTGCCTTGTATACTATTAATTTTCTTAACAAAAAAGGCAAGAGTAAAACCCCTGCAGAGATGCATACTCAGACCATGGATAAAGAATCAATACAATGGACAATGTGAAAAGATTTACAAGATAATCAATGGAAAGGCCCGTTCCAGATCTTGCGAAGGGTAGGAGGTGTTTTTTTTTCCCCACAGGGAGCGACGCAGCCCATCTGGGCTCCGGAAAGAAGAATCCGTCTGCTAAAACCACCAGTAGCTGAAGATGATGTGGAGGCAGGGGGAGAAGATAACTCTGTGCCTGATGATCTGTAGTGGTATGACTATTATTCATGGAGCCTCCTTTGAGTATGACAGTATTTGAATGCGCCTCGCACACATTACAGGTTCTGACATTTGCCTTCAACAAGATCTTCATGTAGGAACCATTTTGGGTTCATGCCTTCTTCCCATTTGTCATCCAACAGAGAAAATCAGGAATCTCACATTTTTCTCTCAATTCCCTAATAAAACCATTACATATCAGGACTCATATAACTGGGGAACCCCATCATATAAATTACCTGCAAAAGGGATACGACTCTGGACTCCTCTGATAGCTATCGCGAAGAACAACACTTGTACAGAGATAAAAAATTGTACCTTAAAATGTATAAACTTGGGTAATGGTCTGCATTGTAACAAAACCCTTTCGATTTCCTATGGTACAGGGCATAACCCTCTTCCCAAAGGATGGTTTTTCTCTTGTGGTAATTTCACTTTTAATTATATCCCTGCTAATGTCTGATGGCACCCATTGTTGCCTTAGCCGACTAACTGTTTTCCTTCCCTTTCCTGATTTGCTAACCGTTAATCAAACTGTACGTGGTAAGAGACGTGCGTTGACAGCTTTAGATGAGTCGTGCGATGCGAGTGTCAATTTGTTTTCCAAGGCAGAGGTTGATGCGCTGACATTCTCTCTTGTAGGAGTCCCTGGCCTAGCAGTAGGTGCTTATAAGACTGTATTAAAACTGGCCTGTGCTATGGTAAAAAATATCAACAGCACCTCCAAAGCGTTATCACTGCTCAACGATGAACAGCAGGTCTTGAGATAGGAAATCTTAAATAATAGGGCAGCCATAGATTATCTTACTACTACTTCATCATAAAAAAAAAAGTAATCAAGTAAAAAACATGTATTGTTTCAACCTTACGGATAATTCTCATAGTATAACTCTAGAAATACAAAAACTATGTGAAAAAGCAACACACTTCACCCAAGACAGAATCCCTGGTCTCTTTGACTGGCTTACCTCCTGGTTACTCGATTTGTCTTGGTTCAAAGAATTGTTCCTAGGAGCAGTATTGTTGCTATTTGTTGTGATTTTAGCTTGCATTGTGGGAAAATGCTCTGTGCACTGCCTTACTACACCATGGAAGCCTCAAATTATCTCTTCCTAAATTGTAACTGCCTTGTTAACCATTTGCTTCTACACTGTTCTTAGGGTGGACCGGTAGTCAACGAAGGATAAGCACTTGCAGGCTTCTCTAGCAACCTAAGACAGAGGACAGGACATGCTTCCTGTATCCTTGATGATGGGTAAGCAGAGTAAGCACTGCGGGGCACCTAAGACAGGCACGAGTCCATGCCATTAAATGTATAAAGAAGGGGGATCTGTGGGAGGCTGGGCCCTCTCCCACAGCCCTCTGGACAGTGTACGTACCAGTCGACCTGACCTTGTGCAGTTCTAGACAGCGTCAGGGAGTCTGGCAGCAATGATAAGAACTTGTACAATAACAGGCAGTGAAGAACATACCAAGGACATGATGAGAAAATACCAAGCAATGCATGTGACACAGAGAAGCAGCGTGGACAGGAGGATGATTGGACGGCGCCCGCGTGATCTAAGAACTGATTGGTTGAGCAGAATATATATGCCAAACAAAGGACTGGCTGGGACTTTTCTTTCCTTTTCTCTTTTACTTTTCTATATGCTGTTCTTATTCTTTGTAATACAGCCCTACTGAAGGGGAATCAACAGCGTTCCTGGTCGTTCTTCTGCATGCGGGGGAGTGACACTCCTCATTAATAATGTTCTTGAATTTAAGATTGTCATCAAACTGACACACGCAGAAATACTTTAAGAGTGCTAATTTGCATTCAACACTCATTTCAAGATAGCCCTTCTTCTCCATCTCCCATACCCAGGTGTTGTTAAATTCTTGGCATATTTTGATCAAATATTTTTCCCATCTGTCTACTGTAATAGATTTGCCAATCTTCCTCATCAGCTTTAATGAGTTTCACCAATTCTGGTACTTCTCCCTGGCCGATGTCCAGTGGCGGTGCCTGAAGCACCCCCTCCAGCTCTGGGAACCACAACTCAGGCAGGTCTAGCAGTGGCCCGTAGCACTCCAAGATGGAGCAGACCATGGAGAAGTTGCGGCACAAACCTGGGCAGTCCAGAGGAGCCATCACTGCTGCTGCTGCCACCGTTGCCATTTTTAACTCCAGATGGTCTTCTTTCTGACATTTCTGGAATGGCACAGCGCATCCCCTGGAAGGAGACAGGTGATGTATATGACTGTTGGTGTCTGGTCTGGTCTCTGTTCCTTTTCTTATAACACAGCTGCCTCAGAAGCATGCATTGGAATTGGCCAGGTATTCACACATTGAAAGTCATGTCCATGTTTGGTGACCTTGCTGTTGTTGGTGGTGGGGTCCCAGTTCCCAGGGTCTTTCTAAGGAACTAACCATTCCTGGTCAAGCACCAGGAGAGTTGCTTTGTCTGATAACTCTGTAAAATAATACTCCAGAGAGATTTCATACATTTCAGGCTGGGAAAGCCCTCTGCCTGGCAATATCCCAGAAAAGGGAGAAGAGAAACAGTGGGAAGAAGATGTGCCCCAAACTCCACCTCTTTTAACTATTCAATTAGGCCCTATACCAGGCACCACCCCTATCCTATAAAAGGATGATCCAAAATCTTAAAAATTACAATACTCATTTTCAGGATCATTATTGTGGCACAGTGATTTAAGCCACCACCTGCAATGCTGACATCCCATATTAGCACTGTTATCTACTTGTTATCCAGCTCCCTGTTACTGCACCTGGAAAAGTGTTGGAAGACTGCCCAAGTCCTTTGGCTCCTGCCACTCCAATGGGAGACCTGGATGGAGTTCTAGACTCTTGGCTTTGGCCTGGAAATTGCAACAATTTGGGGAGTGAACCAATGGTTAGATTTCTCTCTCTGTCTCTGTCTCTCTCTGTCTCTTTCTCTCTCTCTCTCTTCTCCTCTCCTTCCCCTTGCAACAAAAGCATAAAACCTGTCACCATACATAGGTTTGTGAATCAGCCAGCCCAAGCAACTGCCTGGAAGTTTCTGGGTTGAAACCTTCAGTTTATTGCTGAATAAACTTCTACTATGATTTCTCAACCAGATTCCAATGATTGAGTTAATGGGCAATCTGGGAAGGCCTCTTTACTTCAGGAAGAACAGGGGCCAGGGCCATGGAAGAAGAAGACATCACAGCTGCATGGCCAGAATCAGGGCCTGAAAGCCACATGGATAGGACTGCCACATCTGAGAGTGGAGTGATGAATGGACAGAGAGGAAAGGGAAGCAGAAGTCAGAAACACTATGGCTAACTCAGAGGTATATGCAGCTACAGAAGTTTCTATGGTGGCCTATAGCAGTGGAGTCATCTCTTATCTGAAATGCTCAGCCTCATGAATGTATTGGAAGGACAGTAATCACTTATTATTGGAATGGGCTATTCTCAGACAGCCCTGATTTCAACTGCGCAAATAGATACCACAGATAATGCAATTTGTTGGATTTGGTTTGTTTTAACTGGTTCCTGCTTTCTTTCACAGAATGGGCAATATGCCACAAGTATAAGAAATATGCTTTAATTTCTATATCTTTCACAAAGGTTTTCAAAAAACAAATATGCAACTGAAAAAAATTTCTTATGGGTCTAGCATTGTTGTGTAGTAGGTTAAGCCTCTGCCTGCAATGCTGGCATCTCATATGGTCACCAGTTCAAGACAAGGTTGCTCCATTTCTGATCCAGAAATGGGATCATGGGAAAGCAGCAGAGAATGCCCCAAGTGCTGGTCCCTTGCACTGACATGGGAGACTCAAAAGAAGTTCCTGGATCCTGTTTTGGTGTGGCCTAACCCCATATTGTAGCCATTTGAGAGTGAACCAGCAGATCGAAAATCTCTCACTGTCTCTCTGCCTCTTTTTGTAACTGCATTTCAAGTAACTTTTTAAAAAATCTTTAAAAAAAAAAATCTCAGGGCTGGTGCTGTGGTGTAGCACATAAAGCCAATACCTTCAGTGCCAGCATCCCATATGGGCACCTATTCAAGACACAGCTGTTCCACTTATCATCCAGCTCTCTGCTACAGCCTGGGAAAGCAGTAGAATATGGCCCAAGAGCTTGGGCCCCTACACCAATGTGGGAGACCTGGAAGAAACTCCTGGCTCCTGGATTTGGATCTGTCAGCTCCTTTTGTTGTGGCCATTTGGATATTGAACCAACAAATGGAAGATCTCTCTCTGCCTCTGCCTCTCTGTAACTCCACCTTTCAAATAAATAAATCTTTTTAAAAATAATCTTTCATCAAACAATGTTAATACCTTGTTAAGCTTGGGCTTGTTTTCACCATAGCATTTTAGGAAGCTTTCTAGTGTGAACTCAGACATGAATTCTGGAATGTAAGGACTATTTTCTCATTTTTGAAGCCAACACGAGTAAGAAACAAGAAATGAGTGTTTGATAAGTCAGTGGCAGCTCTTGTTGTTCATGAAGAATTTTCATCTCATTTCTTTCATTCCTCAAATTGTTGCTCCACGTTAATTGGAGATGATGCTATAAAAGCCCCCTAATCGGCCGGCGCCATGGCTCAACAGGCTAATCCTCCACCTTGCGGCGCCGGCACACCAGGTTCTAGTCCCGGTCGGGGCACCGATCCTGTCCCGGTTGCCCCTCTTCCAGGCCAGCTCTCTGCTGTGGCCAGGGAGTGCAGTGGAGGATGGCCCAAGTCCTTGGGCCCTGCACCCCATGGGAGACCAGGAGAAGCACCTGGCTCCTGCCATCGGAACAGCGAGGTGCGCCGGCCGCAGCGCGCTACCGCGGCGGCCATTAGAGGGTGAACCAACGGCAAAGGAAGACCTTTCTCTCTGTCTCTCTCTCTCTCTCACTGTCCACTCTGCCTGTCAAAAATAAATAAAAAAAAAAAGCCCCCTAATCTGGTAATCTCAGCCACACAGAAAGCCAATCACTGACATTGGGGTGCTGGAAGAAAGTAGATATTTATTACAAAGCATAAAGCAAGGAGCCAGGCAGCTATTACTTAACTCTCAGGCTCCATGAGGAGTTAGGCTGATGGTTCTTATAGATTGAAATTGAAGCTAAGAGGTGTGTGATCAACTCATGTCCAAGTTCCTGGTCATTGGTGCTTGTGACTTTCCTTTGTTCAGTGATGCTATGCTCTCTAGGGACTTTATGATGGCCAGGTGGGCTTAAGTTCACCTAGGAGTTACATGCAGGTGGTAGTTACGTTCTTCCCAGACCTGGAATTTCCCTACACAATCCATCCAAGGACAATATTGGTCACCAAGATTCTTATCTACTAGAGAAGCCGATGACTCTTTGAGTCTGGTGATTAGAATCTTGTCAATGTATTGTATCACTCCCTCAAGTCAGTGAATTCTTTTTGGCAAAAAGTAGGCAAGGAAACCTTGGGTTAAGAGAGCCAGACAAGAGTTTTGGCCCTGCATTTATGTTATAGTGGTTTGGTCTCATAATGGGAAAGAAAGCAAACCAGAAAGTGGAACATGACTTTATATTTATAGCCAACAAGCCAACAACCTGTATCCTAACCCAGACAATAGGTATGGCAGCACAGATTTAAGGACTTCTGGTGAGGGGAGGCTGAGCAAGAGTCAGAATGAGTGAGAAGGGTCATAGTTCCTGGGTCAAAGTGCAGGAGGGTTTGGAAAATGCCCTGATCCATCTAGTTGGAAAGAAAGGATAATGTCTGTGGAAGGGCTTCCAGGAAAGCAATTGGCAAAGTGCTGAGCAGCTGAACCTCTTGACAGTGTGGAGGTGGATGGCATAGATGACCCAGGTATGTAGGCCCCTGTCACCCATGTGAGAGACCCAGATGGAGTTCTAGGCTCCTGGCTTCAGCTTGGTCTAGCCCTGACTTTTGCAGTCATTTAGGGAGAAAAACTGTAGATGGAGATCTGTTTCTCTCTGTGTCTCTTTCTTTCTCTCTGTAATTCTGCCTTTCAAATAAATAAATAAATAATTTTTTAAAAAAATTGAAATTCAGAAAATAATTTAGCAATGGACAAGGGGATGCAGTTATTTCCATCATATATAGTTTTTTTTTTTAAAGACAACAATGTTTTCCAAAATACTCCACCACTTTAGACAATGATAGGATAGGACAGGTTTAAAGGTCTTTTTAAAATCCTGCGGCACCGGCACACCGGGTTCTAGTCCTGGTCGGGGCACCGATTCTGTCCCGGTTGCCCCTCTTCCAGGCCAGCTCTCTGCTGTGGCCAGGAGTGCAGTGGAGGATGGCCCAAGTGCTTGGGTCCTGCACCCCATGGGAGACCAGGATAAGCACCTGGCTCCTGCCATCAGATCAGCGTGGTGCGCTGAACTGAACCAACGGCAAAAAGGAAGACCTTTCCCTGTGTCTCTCTCTCTCTCACTGTCCACTCTGCCTGTCCAAAAAAAAAAAAATCCTAAACCACTCTTCTTTTAAATTAAGATATCATGATGAATAAAATCTCAATAGGAACATCAAATCTAAGTGTTACATAATCTGTAGAATATTTATGTCATATATAAAAATTAACATAAATGTATCTTAAAGTTTATGATTTTATAACTTGACAATACTTTCCCTACAATTAAAGTAAGCCTAATTAGGTATTATCTCTGCAAGAAGAGAACTACAGGCTTTGAGGATTTCCAGGGACTCATCTGTAAATCTCAAGGTCAAAGGACTTACTGTAGAACTTTGATTTTTCTTTCTTTCTTTTTTTTTTTTTGACAGGCAGAGTGGACAGTGAGAGAGAGAGAGACAGAGAGAAAGGTCTTCCTTTTGCCGTTGGTTCACCCTCCAATGGCCACCACGGTAGCGCGCTGCGGCCGGCGCACTGCACTGATCCGATGGCAGGAGCCAGGTGCTTATCCTGGTCTCCCATGGGGTGCAGGGCCCAAGCACTTGGGCCATCCTCCACTGCACTCCCTGGCCACAGCAGAGAGCTGGCCTGGAAAAGGGGCAACCGGGACAGGATCGGTGCCCCGACCGGGACTAGAACCCGGTGTGCCGGCACCGCAAGGCGGAGGATTAGCCTAGTGAGCCGCGGCGCCAGCCTGTAGAACTTTGATTTTGAGGCAACCTGTCAAAGATACCAAATGCTTTGAAAATATTTGATCCAAATAGTATCCCTGATAATTATGAAATAATAATAATTTTTAATTAGAGTGGTTTAACCAGTTATACACCAGATTTAATTACATTTATAAAGTAGTCATTTAAATACATTTTTAAAATATATCAAATATCATTTTTAGCTTTCTTCTCTTTTTAAGGAATTTATTAATACGTTAGATTCTCAGAATCATTGCAATTGCATAATTATGACAACAAATTTTAACACTGAGTCAATCTTCAAACACTTAAACCAAACAAAAACAGCAGAGAACGTAAGAGATTATTTTGACAAAATGCAAAATTTCTTTTCCTTATTTAATTATCAAAAGATAGAGAAAAACTTCTTGTAGTGTATTTGTTCTCCCAATAGGATGCTCATTCAGAAAAGTCAAACTGATGGAAAAGTACTCAAATTTAATTAGTGGAATAGTATGTGTCTAAGTTTATATAAACAATGTAAACAGTGGAGCTTGTGTTGTTCAGCAGGTTAAGCTGTCACCTGCAACAGTGGTATCTCATATCCAAGTGCTGGTGTAAGGACAGCTCTTTAGGATGGGGAGGCTTGTGTCCAGGCTCAGCTCTAGTAAGCAACTTGTCGCTGAGTGACCTTCTGTTCCCTGAAACCTGTCCAGTTCCTGGGAGGAGAACAAGGCAGAACATGGCATGTCCTCGGGTGGAAGTCTGAGGAACATCTTGAAATGTGCGTGCCACCTTGGCCCTCTGGCCAAGATCTGGGATGGGACGCACTGCTTGCCATGAATCCCAGCAATGAGCCATCTTTGTTCTTGGGGCTTTAAAAGGGAGCCAGAGCAAGCCTCTGCTGCTGCTGTTTCATCCTGGGAGAACACGCAGTCATGCTGAATGTTGAATGTGCCCGTGATTACTGATGATGTTTGGTTCTCAGTATGGATCCTTTTCCACTGCTGTATGTTGCCTGTGATGATTACTGATGATGTTTGGTTCTCAGTATGGGTCCTTTTCCACTGCTGTATGTTGCCTGTGATGATTACTGATGATATTTAGTTCTCAGTATGGATCCTTTTCCAGTGCTGTGTTGCCCATGATGATTACTGATGATGTTTCATTCTCAGTAAGGATCCTCCTCCGGTGCTGTGTGAAGATTGACTAGTGGTAAATTCCAGGGTTGATTCCCCTACTCCTAGGAACTCCCCCCCCCCCAGTCCTTTCTCTCTCTCTCTTTCTCTTCTGCTTCTGAAAATGTGCTACTTAAATAAACTGCTTGTTTCTTTATACTACAAGGCTTGTAGCATATTTCTTGCAGATCAAACTGAAAGTAACCAAGTCTGTGCACAGCAGATGGCCAAAAAATAATTTGCCATCACAGCTGGTTTGAGTTCTGTTTGCTCTGCTTCTGATCCAAATCCAAGCTAATGTGCCTGGGAAAGTATTGAAAGATGGGCCAAGTTATTTGGCCTTGGCAACCAACTTGGGAAACCCAGATGGAGTTATATGTTCTGGCATTTAGCCTGGCCCATCCCCTGGCTATTGTGGTCATGTGGGGAGTAGACCTTGAATGGAAAAATATCTCTTTATCCCTTTCTTCCTCTCTAATACTCTTCCTTTCAAATAAATTTTTAAAAAATCTAAATCTATACAAGAAAACTTTGCATAGAAGAATATCCCTTATTATCTGATTACATGGGAAAATTTGAATTTATCAAGAAAAGCCAGAGTAAAGAACAAAGTTATCTTATAATCATTGGCTTCTAATATAATAATATATTTAGTGTCAGTTCATAACATTGTCAGAATCAAGGAGGAGAAAATAGTTTGCAGACTATAGTCTAGAAAGTTGACAGAGGGTCATAAATTATATAGAAACTATTTTTAAAAGTTACACTTTTAAAAAGGATATTAAAATTAAAGATCAAACTTTTTGTAGGTTTTTACTAACATGTCAACATATACTTTTAAAAATCATGTTGTTTAACATACATGGCCAAATTCTAGTTATATGCCAGTATAACTTTGGTATTAATGCTTAATTTTTAAAAAATTTATGTAAAAGGCAGTGTTATAGAAAGAGAGAAACAGGGAGGCAGAGGGAGAAACAGAAAGACAGAGATATTTTATCAACTTGTTCATTCCATAAATGACTACAATGGCTGGGGCTGGGCCATACAAAACCAGGAGCCAAGAACTCTGTCATTGTCTACCACGTGAGTGGCGGGGGCTCACGGACTTGGGCCATCTTCTGCTGTTTTCTCAGGTGCACTAGCACTGTAGCAGAGTAGGCAGGACTTGAACCACTGCTCATATGAGATGCCTGTGTTGTAAGCTAAGGCTTACTCTGCTGCACTGCAACACAGTCCCAGGTCTTTAGTTTTTAAAATTTCATATATGTAATTTGCGCTTCTAACATAGACTTGCTAACTCCATTATAAATTTTAATTTCCATATATTGATTAAACTTATTTCTTACCCTCAATAACTTAATTTTTACTGAACACTAGCAAGCAGTTTTGAACTACTATGTATCAAAAGTTTATGAAAACACACTTACAAAAGGATCAGATGCCATTTATAGAGCCTAAGAAGCCAAAAGTACATAGATTGATATTTGGAAACATTTATCTCTTTTATATTTACCCAATTTGTTTTTAGCAATTATAACTAGATTACTTAAGAAACTAAAACAGGGCTGGCACTGTGGTATAGTGGGCTAAGCCTCCACCTGAAGCATCAGCAACCCATATGGGCACCAGTTCATGTCCCAGCTGCTCCTCTGCTGATCCAGCTCTCTGCTATAGTCTGGGAAAACAGTAGAAGATGGCCCCTGAACCCAAATGAGATACACAGAAGAAGAAGCTCCTGGCTCATGGCTTTGGATTGGCCCAGCTACAGCCATTGCAGCCATTTGGGGAGTGAATCTGTGGATGGAAGATCTTTGTCTCTGTATTTCCCTCTCTCGGCCTGTAACTTTACCCCTCAAACAAGTAAAAAATCTTTAAAAAATAGACTAAAATATTGGGGTTGGCATTGTGGTCGAGAGGGTAAAAGCCACTGCCTGCAGTGTTGGCATCTCATATGGGCAATCGATTCATGTTCTGGCCTCTCCACTTATGATCCAGTTCCATACGAAAGGCCTGGAAAAAGCAGAAGATAGTCCAAGTGTTTGGGCATCTGCTACACACATGGAGACCTAGATGAAGATTTTTTGCCTCCTGGCTTTAGCCTGACCCAGCCCTGACCATTGCAGTCATTTGTGAAGTGAGCCTGCAGATGGATGATCTGTCTGTCTCTAACTCTGACTTTCAAATAAACAAAAAAATCTTTAAAAATAAGCTAAAATACTAGAAAAGCATGGTAATTATCAAGTCATATTCTTGGCAAAGAACAATATTGGAAACTCGACTGTAACTTACATATGGGAAGAAATGAACATTGATTGCATCATACTTCTACTTGCATGATTTATTGTTATGTAACAGTTATACCTTTATGGCCCTGGCCATCTGGGGAGTAAATCAGCAAATAGAAGATCTCCTCTCTCTCTCTCTGTCTCTCCCTCTCACTCTGTAACTTTCAAATAAAAAAATAAACTTTTTTTTTTAAGAAAAGTTATACTTTTGTGGTTGGCACTGTGGCTTAGTGGATAAAGCTTCCACCTGCAGTGCCAGTATCCTATATGGGTTCAAGTTCTAGGTGCTCCACTTCTGATCCAGCTCTCTCCTGTAGTCTGGGAAAGCACTGGAAGATGGCTCAAGTCCTTGGGCCCCTGCAGCTGCATTGGGAAGCTGTAGGAAATCCTGCCTCCCAGCTTCATAGTAGCTCAGCTCTGCTGTTGCGGTCATTTGGAGAGTGAACCAGAAGATGGAAGACATCTCTCTGTGTCTCTCCATCTCTCTCTGTAACTCTGCTTTTCAAATAAAATAAATAAATCTTTTTTATAAGTTATAATTTTATGACTTTAAATACCTATTAAATAATTTATGCTTGACCTGCAACCTCAGGTACAAAATATGTTGATGACTCTAAAATCATCTTTAGCTTGATCAACAAATTTTAAATAATCTGTGTATCAGAGATTTATTTAACTCAAATGAACTAAAATGCATTTGGATTTATTTAATAGTTTTAATTTATATACATGGTATTTTATCAGCCTACTAGCAGTTTTTTTTTTTTAAGATTTTATTTATTTCTTTGAAAGGTGGAGTTACAAACAATGAGAGGGAGAGACAAAAAGAAAAGTCTTCCATCCCCTGGTTTACTCCCCAGATGGCCACAATGGCTGGAGCTGAGCTGATCTGAAGCTAGGAGCCAGGCACTTCTTCCCAGTCTCCCACACAGTTGCAGGGATCCAAGTGCTTGAACCATCTCCCACTGCCTTCCCAGGCCATAGCAGAGAGCTGGATCAGAAGAGGAGCATCTGGGGCTAAAACTGGTGCCTATATGGGATGCCAGCTCCGCAAGTGGAGGATTAACCTACTGTGCCACAGCACCGGCTCTTATAAGTTTTTTCTTTAATTTTTTTCTAATTTTAATCTTTAATTTGTTTTTAACACACTCAATGTGCATTGTAGATACAATTCTATCATAATAATATTCCCTTCCTTTCTCACTCCCTCCTCCCCCCCTACTATCCACTCTCCTTCCTTCTTATTTTTTTTTGTTTGTGAAATAACATTTTAAATTTACATTACAGGGCCAGCACCATGGTGCAGCAGGGGCTGTGACACTGGCATCCCATGTGGGCACCGGTTCTAGTCCCAGCTGCTCCTCTTCCAGTCCAGCTTTCTGCTATGGCCTGGGAAAGCAGTAGAACATGGCTGAAGTGCTTGGGCCCCTGCACCCATGTGGGAGACCTGGAAGAAGCTTCTGGCTCCTGGTTTCAGATCAGCACAGCTCCAGCCATTGCAGCCATTTGAGGAGTAAACCAATGGAAGGAAGACATTTCTCTTTGTCTCTTCCTCTCATTGTCTGTAACTCTACATCTCAAATAAATAAATAAAATCTTTTAGAAAAATTAACATCACAGTAAAATGTTTGCTATTCACATAATAAGAAATTTAACAAGTAAAAGCAAAAAAGGTCTTATTAGTGGGAATATAGACAACAGCTATAAATAATAATTGAATGGAAAAATGACCATTGCGTGCTGGCACACTGGGTTCTAGTCCCGATCGGGGTGCCAGATTCTATCTCAGTTGCCCCTCTTCCAGGCCAGCTCTCTGCTATGGCCCAGGAGTGCAGTGGAGGATGGCCCAAGTGCTTGGGCCCTGCACCCCATGGGAGACCAGGAGAAGCACCTGGCTCCTGCCTTTGGATCAGCCCAGTGCGCCGGCCGCAGCACGCTGGCCGGGCGGCCATTGGAGGGTGAACCAATGGCAAAGGAAGACCTTTCTCTCTGTCTCTCTCTCTCACTGTTCACTCTGCCTGTAAAAGAAATGACCATTGCACACATATGCAGTAAATTTAAAGTAATCCCAGATCATAACAACTATACTAATATAACATTTTTTTCAGATTTTTTAATTTATTAATTTGAGAGGAAGAGTTACAAACAGAGAGGGAGAGACAAATAAAGGTCTTGTATTTACTGGTTCACTCCCCAAATGGTGTAATAGTCAGAGCAAAGCCAATACAAAGCCAGGAGCCATGCACTTCTTCTGAGTCTCCTACATGAGTTCAGGGGCCCAAGAACTTGGCCCATCTTCTATTTCTTCCCCAGACTATAAGTAAAGAGCTGGATTGGAAGAGGAACAGCCTGGACATGAATCAGCACCCATATGGGATGCCAACACCACAGGCAGAAGCTTAGACTACTATGCCACTATGACTACCCCTAGTATAACATTCTGAACCATTGGTTTCACAAAGGTATAAAAGTTTTACAAAGCTATATTTGCAGCAAAACTGATACAGACATTTCTCCCATTTTGTTTTTTTAAATTTTAGCTCTGACATACAAGGGGAACATGTGGTATTTGTCTTTCTGAATCCAGCTTATTTCGCTCAACATAATGTCCTCCCAGTTGCATCCATTTTGTTTCAAATGGCTGACTTTCATTCATTTTATAGCTTAATAATATTTAATTTTGTATATACACTCTTTTATACATTCATCTGATGATGGACAACTTGGTTGATTGCAAATTTTGGCTATTGTGAAGAGTGCTGCTATGAACCTTTTTTTTTTTTTGCAGATCTTTGCATTTTTTTTTTTTTGATGACGAACTGCATCATGCTTAAGTACAGCACAACGCACCAACAGTGATGTGAATCCCTTTGTGCAATGCCTGGGGACTGCAAGAAGCGGCCAAGTTTACCCCTAAGGAAGAACAGATTTTAAGCAAAAATGATTAATAAAAACTGACAGGGATCCAAGTACTTGAGCCACCAACTACTGCTTCCCAGAATGTATATTAGTAAGAAACTAGATCAGAAACAGAGTACCCATAACTTGAACCAGACACTCACTTATATGATGCAGGCATCCCATATGGCGACTTAACTGCTGTGTCAAATGTTCATCTTCAGTGTTTTAATATGCAGTTTTTGAACTGAAGAAGGTTGAGGTTTTCAATGATTTGTATTTCTTTTATTAATTGCTTTTTGTGTCTTACTCATTTTTGTATTAGGGGCCTCAATATACATGCACATAGTCACATATAAAAATGTAAGTATGTGAGTCTTGTTTTCTAAGTCGTACAGATTTTTGGACAGCAGTTTGTTACACAGAAGTTTATTCTTTGGACTGCATTAGATATAATTACAATACAATGACCTTCTGGAATGTTGACATCTGCTTCTGGGTCAGATACTCTCAAGGTCAGAGTATGGACAACAGTATGGACAGATGACTAAGATTGTGTATTCATGGGCAATATATGTTTTATGAAACCCAATTAAGGTTGCTTGTCATTGAACAAAGCCCAAGCACTGGATTTGATAACTAGAAATTGACCAAGTCTTCAATACATGGAGCACAGGGTGTTGAATAGAGAGGATTGAGAGACTGAGGGAAGGCACAGCTGAAACTACTTCTGGGACAGCTGTTTGTTTCCCTCTAAAATGGAGGACAACAGAGTGCTTCTCTCCCTTTGCTTAACAGCAAGCTTCCTGAGGCTTCCTAACATGCTAACAGCCCATAATAGTATGCATACATGTTGCATAGTAACTTGCAATCCCATAACAGTTATCTTTGCAGAACTGTCTTTTCACAGTCCCTGATAAAACTGAACAGAACTGGTTGCATCCAACCTTTGTAACTGGAACCATTCTCTTGAGAGAGCAAATCTGACCCCTTCCATGGCTCTGACCTCCTGTTTTGTGATTTGATCTCTTCCTCATACACTTGCTCCAGTCATGATCCCATTGACCATTAGGTCCTCACCAGAGGCCAGAGTAGACCATTCAGCCTTCAAATTTCCCACCTCCAGAAATATGAGTTCCATAAGTATCTTGTTTTATAAGTCTCCATCTTTGGGACTTCATCATAGTGATGATAGATGGACTAACACTGCATAACATAGTAGGCTCTACTAACCAGGGCTGTTAATGCTTTCCTTTCCTTTAATCTGGACCAAAGAGAAGCAGAGCTTGGACACATTTTATACTGGGTCTTTTGCACTTGCTTGTCCTTTTACTTAGAATTCCCTTCCTCACACATGCACATATCTTATTGTCTCCATCCTTTAGGTCCCCACTCAGATGTCACCTTGTCTGAGTGGCATGTGGAGGCCTTTGGCAGACATTTGTGTTCAGAGTGACTGCTCAAGAGAGAATATTCCAAATGCCAGAGTGGGTTTCTGAGCTGACCTCCAGAACTGGAACATGGCCAACATAAAGGAAGGAGATGAAATTCAGCTTGGAAAGGGCTGAGATCAAGCTGCTCAGCCAGGTAGGGAGCTGGCATGGGGTCCAGGTGAGTATTCCAGAACTGGAACTGGACTGTTTTACCTCCACCCAGTTCACTGCCCAACACAGAGATGGACCCACCCACAACCAGTCCATGTACATGCCCAGTCTCCTTAATGGGCTCATGCTGAGAGCCTCACTGTGCCAGCCTCCCAGAGCTGTCTGCCTATCATTTCCCACCACCATCCTCTCCCCTTTTCACTGAGATGCATCCTCCTTTTCATCTCTCTTACCAGAGAAACCTTTCCTCACTTCTTTGTATTCCAGGGGCATCAAGGGCCAGAAAGCACTTGTCTCAGCAAGGTCCCTGGCAGTGTATCTGCCAGAACACCCCAGCTCACTCTAGGGGCTGGCTGGGAAAGCCTCATTTTTGAGACCTGGTCTCAGATGTGAGACCACATTTTAGAGATCGGAACTGCACAACCAGATCAGAGTTAGGCTTGAAGAAGCTGTGAGGTGGTGTTCAACTCAACAATGTTGGCCAAAATCTCAGAAATCCCTGGATCTAGTGGATGGGACTGACAGTGGGCACAGGACAGTGCTGCAGGCAGTGGTCAGATGACTCCAGATCTAGGTAAAAGATGAGGTAGATAGGAAGGTTTCTCGTGATGTTTCCTGGTCCAGCACAGACAAATTGCAAATTAGTGTCCCCATGCCCTATAGGCTTTATGGGAACTTACATTACTGCTGTAAGTGCTGCACTATGGGGAGAATTCTGGGTGGACAGAGCAATGGTGAGGACTGCAACTGTTTATTCAGCAGCCCAGAAGGGCTACCTCAGAGACCACTGCTCTGTGTTGGCCCTGGCTGAGGACAGAGCTAGGCAGAAAGTCCTACAGCTTCTCTAAGGTGTGGTAGTTTTCTCTCAGAAGGGAAGAACTCATCACAGATGTCATGAGTAATCTCTATGAGACAAAAATGGGAAACAATGCACCCAAACTTGCACACTCACAGAACCTATTCAAGCTTCAGGTTTCTGTCACCATGCAGGGGCATTTTAAAGCCTTCCTGGAAAATGAAATTTAAATATATGTTCATTTTGGTGCAGAAAATTAAAACCCATACATATGAAGAGTCTTCAGAAATTTTGCGAAAAATGCATATTATTAAAACCTAGAGGAGCCAGCACTGTGGCAAAGCAGGTTAAAGCCCTGGCCTGAAGTGCCAGCATCCCATGTTTCTGCTGGTTCTAGTCTCGGCTGCTCCTCTTCTGATCCAGCTCTCTGCTATTGCCTGGGAAAGCAGTGGAAGATGGCCCAAGTCCTTGGGCCCCTGAACACATGTGGGAAACTGGGAAGAAGCTTCTGGCTCCTGGCTTCAGATCGGAGCAGCTCTGGTCTTTGTGGCCATCTGGGGAGTGAACCAGAGGATGGAAGACCTTTCTCTCTGTCTCTATCTCTCTCAGTAACTCTTTCAAATAAATAAGATAAATATTTAAAAAACCCTAGATATGCATTTAAATATATATATATATATAAACATATTTTGATGCCATTTTGCCACCAACATTTTCAAAGATCCTTGGATTTCCAGTGCATTTCAGATCATGAAATAAAGTGTTGCTGTCTCATTGCTTTCATGTCAGCAAACAACAAAGGAACTTCTGTCCAAGCGCATCTGGGAATATCAAAGCCCATCACAAAAAAAACCACTTAATGGCATGGAAAGAAAGCTGGAGCATGTGGGAGCCAAGTTCCTGGCACTGACTCTCTGCAGCCACTATACTTGTCCACATGTGACTGAAGGGAAAGGCCAAAGATTTGGCAGCTGATCCTCAGACACTACCCATTTCTGCAAGCACCGTGGCTTATGTATCCATGACCAGGATGAATCATGGATCCTTTCTTCTGGGCCAAATCATGTAAAGATGTGCCAGATGTTATCAGATGTGACTGTTTTAGAAGTACTTCTGGGGGGCTGGCTCCATAGAGCAGTAGGTTAATCCTCTGCCTGCAGTGCCAGCATCCCATATGGGCACCAGTTCTAGTCCCAGTTGCCCCTCTTCCAATCCAGCTCTCTGCTATGGCCTGGGAAGGCAGGAGAGGATGGCCCATGTGCTTAGGCCTCTGCACCCACATGGGAGATGCAGAAGAATCTCCTGGCTCCTGGTTTCAGATTGGTGCAGCTCTGGCCATTGAAGCCATCTGGGAGTGAACCAACAGAAGGAAGACCTTTCTCTTCGTTTCTCCCTCTCACTGTCTGTAATTCTACCTCTCAAATAAATAAAATCTTTAAAAAAAAAAGAAGAAGTACTCCTAGACTCCTTGTTTCCAGTATTGTTCAGCCCAGCCAAAACATGTGAAAAGGATGCTAAGTCCCCCACCAGTCAGACAATGAAGGATTTTTCAGAGAAGGAAGGAAAGAAAGAGAGAAAGAGAGAGAAAGAGAAAGAAAGAAAGTGTGTGTGTGGGGGGGGCAGTACGTGCAACAGTGCATCTACCAGGCTTCCAGAGGTTTTTTTGTCACCTGAAGAGTGAGGAATATAAAAAATTTAGTTGATCTTACACACAGAGAGATACATAGTTATATGCATGTAAATGCACATAGTTGGTTATTTTGGTTAAGAGGCTGGCTCATTTATCTGGATTCAATGGGTCTACTGCCTGAGTCTCATGAAAATTTTTTATATATTTAGTTTAAGATGTAGCCTTTTTAAAATTCACATAGCTACACCTATTTATTGCAGCAAACCAGACCACTGTGTCACTTATAGACACAGTTGACACTGATTAAAGCAAAAGAACTAATTCAGGGGCTACACTCTTGGGCTACAAATTATTTTCCAATAAAGCCTGCTCCATAAAGAAGAGGAGACTATTATGCCAGATACACAGACATCAGTATAGGGGCACAGGAAATAAGAAGCAGGATTCCATGATACCTCGAAAAGAAACAATGGTCCTCCAAAGAAATCAAGATAGAAATCCTCTTCACAATAGCTGCAAAAATCTCAAATATTTAGAAATAAATTTAACCAAAGTGAAAGATCTCTACAAAAAAATTATCAAACATTGATGAAAGAAAACATCAACTATGCTAAAAACTGAAATTCTTTGCTCATCAATTCAAAGAAACAAAATATCTATACTTCCTAAAGCTATTAACAGATTAAATGCAAACCCTATCAAACTACCAATATCATTCTTTAGAGTTGAAAAAAATCCTAAAATTTATATGGAATCACAAAAGACACCAAATAGCCAAAGCAATCCTAAGTAAGAAAAACCAAGCTGGAGGCATCAGAATACTTAAAGCTATAGTAATTAAAACAGCATGGTACTGGCATAAAAACTGATAAATAGATCAATGGAACAGAATTGAGAGCTCAGAAATTAATTCACATTACATCAAGTCAACTGATTTTTGACCATACATTAAGGATAATCTCTTCAACGAATGGTGCTGGCAAAACTGGATGCATATATGTAGAAAAATGAAATTAGATCCATACCTCTTATCATATACAAAAATCAGCTTAAGTTGGATCAAAGACCTACAATTAAAGCCCAAGACTATTAAGTTGCTGGAGGAAATTTAGGGGAAACATTCCAAGACATTGATGTAGGGAATGACTTCTTGGATAAGATCCCTAAAGCACAGACAACAAAAGCAAAACTAAATAAGTCTGACTATCTCAAACCAAGAAGCTTTTACATAGCAAAGGAAATGGTTAATAGACTGAAGAGGTACCCAAAAGAATTAGAAAAAATATTTTCAAACCAACTATCTTACAAAGGATTAAAATGCTGAATATACCAACAACTTAAAAAACTAAGGAGATAATGGTGCTGGAACTTCAGCCGCTGAGGCCTCAGAAGGTGGCTGAGCCGGTGCCTGTAGATTGGAGCACCTCAGGAAAAGACTCAAGAAAAAAAACTGCAGAGGAAATGCTTCCAGATCTAGTGGATGTGACACAGAGGACCTACAGGGAGCCCACCGCGTGGAAACCCAACCACGGGAGACGAGCCGCAGAATCTCACCAGTGTGGAAATGAACGGAAGGTAAGACAAAGACGTCAGAAACCCGAGACATTGTGGGGGAAAAGCAGAGGCCTCTCTCTTCACTCACCAAGCAAAACAAAGAGCAGGCGCCATTTTACATAGGTAAAGCACCGCCAACGACTTCACAAACTCAGTAACTTTGGAACTTTGGTGAAACTTGAGAACACATTGAGGGCTGCATAAACTCATTGTGTCGTCCCAGGGGTAGATCAAACGAATACTCACAGAGGACAGATTTCAACTACCCTCAATTCCACTCACCTGTGCCAAATTACTTCCCAACTGAGTCAAAAAAAAAAAGAGAGAGAGAGAGAGAGAGAGAGAGAGAGCGATCCAGCAAGGAGCAAGGGAGAGAACAATCTGGGTGAGTCACTTTTTGCACAGCCTTAAACCTGAAGAATCAAGCGGAGCTCTCTGGCCACACACATCACAGCCACTAAGGATCCATCAAAGCAGACAGCCCACTTAGAAGCATAGTATAACGAGAAAAAAACACCACAGCAAAAAAAAAAAAAAAAAAAAAAAAAAAAAAAAAAAACATAAATTATTTCCAACATGCCAAACAACAAACGTAGAAACCGAGGTAACAAGAGCAAGGAAGACACTATGAATGATGCCCCCAAATGAACAAGACACCCCAATCCAAGATTATGAAGATGAAGAGATAGAGGAAATGCAAGAAGCAGATCTAAAAAAATTGATAAGAACATTAAGAAGTTCTCAAAAACAAATTCTTGAACTACAGAAATCCTTAATGGACAAGATAGAAAATCTCTCTCGTGAAAATGAAATATTAAGGAGGAATCAAAATGAAATGAAACAGCTCATAGAACCCCTAATAAACATGATCAAAAGAGATCCTCAACACGACACGTTGTAATCAAACTCACCACAGTGAAACACAAAGAAAAGATCCTAAAATGTGCAAGAGAGAAATGCCAGATTACTCTCAGAGGATCTCCAATTAGACTCACAGCAAACTTCTCATCAGAAACCCTATGCTAGGAGAGAATGACGAGATATAGCCCAGGTACTAAGGGAGAAAAACTGCCAGCGCAGAATATTATATCCTGCAAAGCTCTCATTTGTGAATGAAGGTGAAATAAAGACCTTTCACAGCAAACAGAAATTGAAAGAATTTGTCGCCACTCGTCCAGCCCTGCAAAAGATGCTTAGATGTGTTACATAGAGAAACACAGAAACACGGTAACCAATATGAAAGAAGATAAAGGAAGGAAACGTCACAGCAAAAGATCACAGGAGTCTCAAACCATATATTAGAAAAAATCTTTGGCAAATGACAGGGCAAAGTTACTCCTTCTCAATAGTCACATTGAATGTTAATGGCCTGAACTGTCCAGTTAAAAGACACCGATTGGCTGATTGGGTTAAGGAACAAAACCCATCTTTTTGCTGCTTACAAGAAACTCATCTTTCCAACAATGATGCATACAGACTGAAAGTGAAAGGCTTGAAAAAGATATACCATGCCAACAGAAATGAAAAAAGAGCGGGCGTAGCCATCTTAATATCGGACAACATAAACTTTACCACAAAAACTGTTAGGAGAGATAAAGAGGGGCACTATTTAATGATTAAGGGATCCATTGAACAGGTAGATATAATGATTATCAATGTATATGCACCTAATTACAGGGCACCAGCTTATTTAAAAGACTTGTTAAGGGACTTAAAGGGAGACTTAGACCCCAATACAATAGTACTGGGGGACTTCAATACTCCACTCTCAGAGATAGACAGATCAACAGGACAGAAGACCAACAAGGAGACAGTAGATTTAAATGACACTATAGCCCAAATGGATCTAACAGATATCTACAGAACATTTCATCCTACATCTAAGGACTTTACATTCTTCTCAGCAGTACATGGAACCTTCTCTAGGATTGACCACATACTAGGCCATAAAGCAAGTCTCAGCAAATTCAAAAGAATTAGAATCATACCATGCAACTTCTCAGACCACAAAGGAATGAAATTGGAAATTAGCAACTCGGGAATCCCTAGAGCACGTGCAAACACATGGAGATTGAACAACATGCTCCTGAATGAACAATGGGTCATAGAAGAAATCAAAAGAGAAATCAAAAATTGTCTGGAAGTAAATGAGGATAACAGCACAACAAACCAAACCCTATGGGATACAACAAAAGCAGTGTTAAGAGGAAAGTTTATATCAATAGGTGCCTACATCAAGAAATTGGAAAGGCACCAAATAGATGAGCTTTCAGTTCATCTCAAGGATCTAGAAAATCTAAAGCAAACCAAACCCAAACCCAGTAGGAGAAGAGAAATAATTAAAATCAAAGAAGAAATCAACAAGATTGAATCCAAAAAAAACATTACAAAAAATCAGCCAAACGAGGAGCTGGTTTTTGAAAAAATAAATAAAATTGACACCCCATTGGCCCAACTAACTAAAAAAAGAAAAGACCCATATCAATAGGATCAGAGATGAAAATGGAAACGTAACAACAGACACTATAGAAATAAAAAGAATCATCAGAAATTACTACAAGGACTTGTATGCCAGCAAACAGGGAAATCTATCAGAAATGGACAGATTCTTGGACACATACAACCTACCTAAATTGAGCCAGGAAGACATAGAAAACCTAAACAGACCCATAACTGACACAGAAATTGAAACAGTAATAAAGGCCCTCCAAACAAAGAAAAGCCCAGGACCAGATGGATTCACTGCTGAGTTCTACCAGACATTTAGAGAAGAATTAATTCCAATTCTTCTCACACTATTCAAAACAATCGAAAAAGAGGGAATCCTCCCAAATTCTTTCTATGAAGCCAGCATCACCTTAATTCCTAAGCCAGAAAAAGATGCAGCATTGAAAGAGAATTTACAGACCAATATCCATGATGAACATAGATGCAAAAATCCTCAATAAAATTCTGGCCAATAGAATGCAACAACACATCAGAAAGATCATCCACCCAGACCAAGTGGGATTTATCCCTGGTTTGCAGGGATGGTTCAACGTTCGCAAAACAATCAACGTAATACACTACATTAACAGACTGCAGAAGAAAAACCATATGATTCTCTCAATAGATGCAGAGAAAGCATTTGATAAAATACAACACCCTTTCAAGATGAAAACTCTAAGCAAACTGGAAGGAACATTCCTCAATACAGTACCTATTGAACGGGGAAAAAGTTGGAAGCATTTCCGCTGAGATCTGGCACCAGACAGGGATGCCCACTCTCACCACTGCTATTCAATATAGTTCTGGAAGTCTTAGCCAGAGCTATTAGGCAAGAAAAAGAAATTAAAGGGATACAAATTTGGAAGGAAGAACTCAAACTATCCCTCTTTGCAGACGATGATTCTTTATTTAGGGGACGCAAAGAACTCTACTAAGAGACTACTGGAACTCATCGAAGAGTTTGGCAAAGTAGCAGGATATAAAATCAATGCACAAAAATCAACAGCCTTTGTATACACAGGCAATGCCACGGCTGAGGAAGAACTTCTAAGATCAATCCCATTCACAATAGCTACAAAAAAAATCAAATACCTTGGAATAAGCTTAACCAAGGATGTTAAAGATCTCTATGATGAAAACTACAAAACCTTAAAGGAAGAAATAGAAGAGGATACCAAAAAATGGAGAAATCTTCCATGCTCATGGATTGGAAGAATCAATATCATCAAAATGTCTATTCTCCCAAAAGCAATTTATACATTCAATGCAATACCAATCAAGATACCGAAGACCTTCTTCTCAGATCTGAAAAAATGTTGCAATACATATGGAGACACAGAAGACCTCGAATAGGCAAAGCAATCTTGTACAAGAAAAACAAAACCAGAGGCATCACAATACCAGATTTCAGGACATACTACAGGGCAGTTGTTATCAAAACAGCATGGTACTGGTACAGAAACAGATGGATAGACCAATGGAACAGAATAGAAACACCAGAAATCAATCCAAACATCTACAGCCAACTTATATTTGATCAAAGATCCAAAACTAATCCCTGGAATAAGGACAGCCTATTCAATAAATGGTGCTGGGAAAATTGGATTTCCACATGCAGAAGCTTGAAGCAAGACCCCTACCTTTCACCTTACACAAAAATTCACTCAACATGGATTAAAGACTTAAATCTATGACCCGAAACCATCAAATTATTAGAGAGCATTGGAGAAACCCTGCAAGATATAGGTACAGGCAAAGACTTCTTGGAAAAGACTCCAGGAGCACAGGCAGTCAAAACCAAAATTAACATTTGGGATTGCATCAAATTGAGAAGTTTCTGTACTTCAAAAGAAACAGTCAGGAGAGTGAAGAGGCAACCGACAGAATGGGAAAAAATATTTGCAAACTATACTACAGATAAAGGGTTGACAACCAGAATCTACAAAGAAATCAAGAAACTCCACAACAACAGAACAACCAACCCACTTAAGAGATGGGCCAAGGACCTCAATATACATTTTTCGAAAGAGGAAATCCAAATGGCCAACAGACACATGAAAAAATGTTCAAGATCACTAGCAATCAGAGAAATGCAAATCAAAACCAGAATGAGGTTTCACCTCACCCCGGTGAGAATGGCTCACATTCAGAAATCTACCAACAACAGGTGCTGGAAAGGATGTGGGGAAAAAGGGACACTAACCCACTGTTGGTGGGAATGCAAACTGGTTAAGCCACTATGGAAGTCAGTCTGGAGATTCCTCAGAAACCTGAACATAACCCTACCATACAACCCAGCCATCCCACTCCTTGGAATTTACCCAAAGGAAATTAATTTGGCTAATAAAAAAGCCATCTGCACATTAATGTTTATTGCAGCTCAATTCACAATAGCTAAGACTTGGAACCAACCCAAATGCCCATCAACGGTAGACTGGATAAAGAAATTATGGGACATGTACTCCATAGAATACTATACAGCAGTAAGAAACAATGAAACCCAGTAATTTGCAACAAGGTGGAGGAATCTGGAAAACATCATGCTGAGTGAATTAAGCCAGTCCCAAAGAGACAAATTTCATTTGTTTTCCCTGATCGGCAACAACTGAGCACCAAAGGGGAAACCTGTTGAAGTGAAATGGACACTATAAGAAACAGTGACCTGATCAGCTCTTGTCCTGACTCTAGATGTACAATGTAATACTTTATCCTTTTTAGTATTTGTGGTTGTTGTTGTTGTTCTAGTACTAGTGGTTGAACTCTGTAATTAACACACAATTATTCTTAGGTGTATAAATTTTAACTGAAAAGTGATCCCTGTTAAATTTAAGAGTGGAAAAAGAGAGGGAGGAGATGTACAATTTGGGACATGCTCAATCGGACTTGCCCCAAATGATGGAGTTAGAAATGTGCCAGGGAATTCCAATACAATCCCATCAAGGTGGCATGTAGCAATGCCATCTCACTAGTCCAAGTGATCAATTTCAGTTCACAATCGATGGCTCTGATAGGTCTAAGAATCAAAGGGATCACACAAACAAGACAAGTGTCTGCTAATACTAACTGATAGAATCAAAAAGGGAGAGAAAGATCCAACATGGGAAGTGGGATACACAGCAGACTCATTGAATGGCAGACGTCCTAAACAACACTCTGGCCTCAGAATCAGCCCTTAAGGCATTCGGATCTGGCTGAAGAGCCCATGAGAGTATTGTAGGCATGGAAAGCCAAGATACCATGGAAAAGAAAAAAAAAAAAGAAGAAGAAGACCTAAATGAAAGATCTCTGTGAGTGAGATCCCAGTGGAAAGAACGGGGCCATCCAAGAAGCAGGTACCTTTCTCTGAAGGGAGGAGAGAACTTCCACTTTGACTATGACCCTATCAGAATAAGATCAAAGTCAGCAAACTCTAAAGGCTTCCATAGCCCTGGCAACTCATGACTAGAGCCTAGGGAGTTTACTGACGCCATGAACAGGAGAGTGTCAAATTGTTAAGTCAGCAACTGAAGTCACTGTGTACTTACATCCCATGTGGGATCTGTCCTTAATGTGTTGTCTAATGTGCAGTGATGCTATGACTGGTACTGAAACAATATTTTTGCACTTTGTGTTTCTGCGTGGGTGCAAACTGATGAGATCTTTACTAATTATGTGCTGAATCGATCTTCTGTATATAAAGATAATTGGAAATGAAAAAAAAACCTGGTGTTAAATTAAAAATGGCATAGAAAATTAATTAATTTTTTTAAAAAAATTATGTAGGATCTCTGTCTTTAATGTGCTGTACACTCTTATTTAATGCTATAACTAGTACTCCAACAGTATTTTTTTTCACTTTGTGTTGCTATATGGGGGCAAACTGTTGAAATCGTTACCTAATATATACTAAACTGATCTTCTGTATATAAAGAGAATTGAAAATGAATCATGATGTGATTGGAAGGGGAGAGGGAGCAGGAAAGGGGAGGGTTGTGGGTGGGAGGGAAGTTTTGGGAGGGGGAAGCCATTGTAATCCATGGGCTGTACTTTGGAAATTTATATTCATTAAATAAAAGTTTAATAAAAAAAACTGAACAAAAAGCAACCAATGCCTTTGAGAAATGGTCAAATGACTTCAATAGACAGTTCTCAAAAGAAGAGATAAAATGGCCAACAAATATATGAAAAAATGCTCAATATCACTGGCCACCAGGGAAATGCAAATCAAAACCTCAATGACATATCACCTCACCCCTGTCAGAACAGCTAAAATCCAAACCAGAGAGTAACAAATGCTGGTTAGGATGTGGAGAAAGGGGAAAACTTATATACTGTTGGTTGGAATGTAAATTAGTTCAGCCACTGTAGAAAACAATGCGGAAATTTCTTTAAAAAACAACTAGAAATAGGCTTGTCATATGATCCAGCAACCTGAGTACTGGGTATATACCCAAAAAACTTGAACACAATATATCAAAGACCTACATAATCATGTTTATAGCAGCACTGTTCACGATAGACATAATTTGAAGCCAACCAAGATGTCCCTGACTGGATAAAGAAAATATTATATATATTATATATAATATTAAAATATTATATAGTGTACAGGCAATAGAATACTATTCAGGTATCAAAGAGAATAAAATTCTACTATTTAAAATAAAATGGATGCAAATGAAGGACATCGTGTTGAGTGAAATAAGCCAGACTCAGAAAGACAAATACCACATGTTCTCCCTTATATGTGGCAACTAGAATTTATTTATTTATTTTTAAAGATTTATTTATTTATTTATTTGAAAGTCAGAGTTACAGAGAGAGAGGAGAGGCAGAGAGAGAGAGAGAGAGAGAGAGAGAACCAGAGACCATATGGGATGCTGGCGCTTCAGGCCAGGGTGTTAACCCGCTGAGTCAGAGCATCAGCCCATGGCAACTAAAATTTAAAAAACAAAAAAGAAATGTCTGCTTGTATCAGTACTGCTGTGAATAGAGCTTTGTAAATTTGCTTTATAATTTTGTCAAACCAGTGGTTAAGAATGTTATACTGATCACTAAGTAAACTGAAAGTAGATCTTTGTAAAAATTAAGACTGAGAATATGAGAGGGAGGATGAGGAAGGATTGGAGCATGGGTGGGAGGGAGGGTAGGGGGAGAATTATCACTATGTTCCTAAATCTGTATATATAAAATAAATGAGGGGCCGGCGCAGTGGCATAGGGAGTAAAGCAGCCGCCTGCGGTGCCGGCATTCCATATGGGCACCGGTTCGAGTCTGGCAGCTCCACTTCCGATCCAGCTCTCTGCTATGGCCTGGGAAAGCATTAGAAGGTGGCCAAGTCCTTGGGCCCCTGCACCCACATGGGAGACCCAGAAGAAGCTCTTGGCTCCTGGCTTCAGATCGGCACAGCTCTGGCTGTTGCAGTCCATTGGGGAGTGTACCAGCGGATGAAAGACTTCTCTCTCTCTCTCTCTCTCTCTCTGCCTCTCCTTCTCTCTGTGTAAATTTTTCAAATAAACAAATAAATCTTTACCAAAAATAAATAAAATAAAATACATAAAACATACAACGTAAATAAATTTTTAAAAAGAATTTTATACTATTATAGTTTTAATAATCTGTGATAAGATTTACTGGTCATTTTCCATTCAATTATTGTTTATAGCCATTGTAAATATTTGCATTAAACTAGAGTCTTTTTTCTTTTTGCTTGTTACACTGTTTATTCATTGAAGTAATAAGCCTTTTTATTGTGATGTAAATTTAAAATGTCATCTCAAAAATTAAAAAAAAATAAAGAAATGGAGAAGGAAAAACAGTGGGAGGGAGAGAGGGGGAAGAAGGGGAATATTGTTATGTTCTTAGAATGTATCTACAAATCACATTGGATCTATTAAAAACTAATCAATATTAAAATGAAAAATTTAAAAGTATTTATTTATTTGAAAGAGTTACACAGAGAAATGAGAGGAAGAGAGAAAGAGAGGTCTTCCTTCTGCTGTTTCACTCCCTGATTGGCTGCAACAGCTGGAGCTGCGCCAATCCATAACCAGGAGCCAGGATCTTCCTCTGGGTCTTCCCACGTGGGTGCAGGGGCCCAAGAATTTGGGCCATCTTCTACTACTCTTTCAGGCCATAGCAGAGAGCTGGATCAGAAGTGGAGTAGTCGGGACCCAAATCAGTGCCCATATGGGATGCTGGCACTTCAGGAGGCGGTTTTACCTGCTACACCACAGCACCGACCCCAAAATAAAATTTTAAAATAAATGTAAGTATATAGTTAATCCAAAAAATTATAATGTTGAGGCCGTCACTGTAGCACAGCAGATTAATGCCCTGGCCTGAGCACCGGCATCCCATATGGGTGCCAGTTTGAGACCCAGCTGCTCCACTTCCAATCCAGCTCTCTGCTATGGCCTGGGAAAACAGTGGAAGATGGCCCAAGTCCTTGGGCCCTTGCACCCATGTGGGAGACCTGGAAGAAGCTCCTGGCTCCTGGCTTCAGATCAGTGCAACTCCAGCCATTTCAGCCAATTGGGGAGTGAACCAGCAGATGGAAGACCTCTCTCTCTCTCTCTCTCTGTTTCTGCCTCTCCTCTCTCTCTGTAACTCTAACTTTCAAATAAATAGATCTTTAAAAAATTATAATTGTATCTTCCATGTTCATTAAATTACATGTGTGGATTAGGTTTAGTAGTCTGTTGTGGTTCCCTTCATCTTTACAAGCTGGTGCATAATTTTGAGTGTTAAGCACATCCCTTATACATGTGAATTTTTAAAATTAATATATTAACTAGTTTTGATCTATAAACAACAGGTTTTACTTCCTTATAGTCAGTCTCTTTCCCTTTTCCTTGATGTCTGTCTCTCAGGCCTGCTCTGTTCTTTGTCCTGCCCCTGTTCATTTTCAGATGTTTCCTCATTTTCATGCTTCACACATCTCTCTTTTCCCCTGTCCCCAAAGAAATCTCTCTTTGTAACATTCCTCTGATTATATTGGACTCACCTGACCATCATCTCCTGTAACATGCATGCTCCATTTGCCCATATGACTGTGCTCAACCAAACACAAGTTCTAAGTTAAAATTATTAAGTTTGGAGAAGGTGAAATCAAAATCAAGCACAAAGTATTTCTGAGTGTGGGATCCTGTAGCAGCTCCACATTCTTAAAGCTGGCATAGGTTGAGAGTTACTCATCAAATTTCTCTGGTGCTATGTAAGCATGCTGAATATTTTAGAGTAACTGTCAAAATTATAGAAATTCAGGTTGTAAAAAACAGACAATACAACAAGGGTAGGTTGGGGAAAGTAAATAAAACTGCTCCAAATATGGAGGAAGCGTTATAAAGTGAAATAATTCTCTCCACATTCACAGTGTTCAATTAAGTTTAAACCTGAAGTTGCTTTTATGTAAGTTTTTATGTGGCAAACTGCAACCTGGCTTGACACCCAGCCCAACTGAAAGCCTACCTTGTGAGCATATGTTTAGAAAATGTCTGCCTATTAGCAAATCACATGTGGGTTCACCAATTTGTCTATTTAATTTCTTTAAATGAGAAATACGAACAGGCAAAATAAAAACTGTTTTAGGGGGAAAAAAAGGGTAGAGCCTGTTAGGACCCTAGGTACATGGTATGCACTCAACAGGACTCACAGGAGCTGCTGCTATTACTGTTGATATTGTTGTCAGTGTTATTTCACCTGAAGAAAAGCAAGGCTGGAAAGAACAACAACCTGCCTCTTTCCCATCCTGTGCTCAAAGAAAAATAGCCCAGAGAATCACTCCTAGGCCTCCCTCTACCTCTTATTTTTAGAAATCACATTGATGAACATTGACTCCTCTCCCACTGATGAGATTCAGAAATAGAACCAAAGAGGAGAGATGAAATGGCTGAAATTGTCCACATAGGCATTGCAGATCGATGTCAAGTTGAACCAGTAGACTACAAAGATAATGAAGATCCAGAATTATTCCAGTCAATCAAGGATTTTAAAAGTCCCTGTGAGGTCCTTTGGGGCCCAGATGGAGGAGGGATCTGGCAAACAAGCCTAACTGTCCTCATATGTGTTCCTATAAGCTGGTGATGATCAAGTTCAAGTGGTGAAGGCTACAAAGAAAAGTAAAAAACTTCATTCAGAATCAAGAAAAATGATAGTTATGAATTTTCATTGCCAACTTTTTAACTTTTTTGTTAAACTGACAAGAAGATTGAGCTGACAATAGAAGACATTAGGAGAATGACAGAATATGCTCAGGAAGCATTAGAAATAGTGCACAAGAAAGGTTCCATCTGAGGTATGTCAACTGCTGATATCTAGATTAGTGCTCTGTTGGGTACAAGACAAAATCAAACTACACAATAAAGGTCAAGTGAGTGGAAAAAGTGCATTCAGATGAGTGAAGAATCTGACTAGTTTTGCAGTGTCAACATCTATAATACATACACTGGTGACTATGTACATACATGCACAGGTTTTCAACTGTGTGTGTGTGTCTGTGTGTGTATGCAATTGCATATAAAATGCGTATAGAGCTACAGACCCATAGGCCCACTTTTGTGTATATTTTCAAGCAGGCATACTGAATGGATTGGTCCAATGTCTCCAAAGTACTGTATATATCTTCAGCAAGAATGTAAGAAAAAAAATTGAATATATATGGAACAGATTTTAATAATAATTATCAGAGTAGTATCAATAGTGGACTAATTGACTGCAATGTATTCCTAGCTGTTGTGCTCCATAACTGTCAAGTTGTGGACCAACATAGATTTTTCTTATTTTTACGTTCTTTTAAATTGGTATCTCATAAATTTTTATTTTAATCTGATAAGCAACTCCCACAGGAAAATATCTTTGTAATTTTTTGATATCCCAGTGAGTCTAGACTATAAACTCTGAATATATTTATGACTATTTCTAATTTTAAAAAGATTTATTTATTTGAAAACTAGAGCTATAGAGAGGCAGAGGCAGAGAAAGAGAGAGGTCTTCCATCTGTTGGTTCACTCCTCAATTAGCTGCAATGGTGAGAGCTTTGCCCATCCAAAGCCAGAAGCCAGGAGTTTCTTCTGGGTCTCCCATGTGGGTGTAGGGGCCCAAGGACTTGGGCCATTCTCTACTGCTCTCCCAGGCCATAGCAGAGAGCTAGATCAGAAGTAGAGCAGCTGGGACTTCAATCAGAGCCCATATGGGATAATGACACCACAGGCAGTACCTTTACCTACTATGCCACAGCACTGGCCCCACCACTATTTATTTCCAAATGGTCATTATCTTACAGCTAAATTTGACAATCTTTTTTTAATTTTTAAAGATTTATCTATTTGAAAAGCAGAGTTACAAGGAGGCAGAGAGAGGGAGAGAGAGAGAAAGAGAGTGAAGAGTTAGAGAGAGAGAGGTCTTCCATCCTCTGGTTCATTTCCCAAATGGCTGCAATGGCCAGAGCTGCACTGATCCAAAGCCAGGAGCCAGGAGTTTCTTCCAGGTCTCCCACATGAGTGAAATGCCCAAGGACTTAATAATAGAGAGCTGGATCAGAAGTGGAGCAGCTGGGACTCAAACTGGCACTCATATGGGATGCTGGCACTACAGGCAGTGGCTTTACCCACTATGATGTAGCACTGGCCCCTTGACAATGTCTATTAAGAAATAAATAAATTGCAGGTCATTGTTTTATTTGTTTTCCCTAAGAGGAAAATAATTTTAAAAATTTTACCAATTTGGGGGCTGGCACTGTGGTGTAGTGGGTAAAGCTGCTGCCTACTGTGCTGGCATCTATATGGGTGCTGGTCCAAGTCCCAGCTGCTCCACTTCTGATCCAGCTCTCTGCTATGGCCTGGGAAAGCAGCAGTAGAATATGGCCCAAGTCATTGGGCCCCTGCATTCACGTGGGAGACCAGGAAGAGCTCCTGGTTCGTGGCTTTGGATCAGCACAGCTCTGGCCTTTGCTATCAATTGGGGAGTAAACCAGCAGATGGAAGACCTCTCTCTTTCTCTCTGCCTCTCCTTTCTCTGTGTAACTCTGACTTTTGAATAAATAAAAGAATCTTTAAAAAATTTACCGATTTTTATTGTAGTTTTGTATTTTAAATTTCAAGTGTTTTCTACACCAAACCTAGCAAAACTGGAGATGATAGTTTGTGATTTATAATAAGCACTAGACAATTTGTAGTTTCCTGCATCACAAAGAAATTTTTTGATAAAAAAATTAGTATTAATAGCATTGTAGGCCATGTAGAAAAACTGGAAGTAGAACACTTCTGCAGTTTTTGTTCATGAAATGTCTATTTTCTGGAGTTGTGGCTTGGAAGCTGCAAATGCTCAAGGTTCTCACATCTCAAGGATAGAATGTGTTGAAATCCACTTCAAGGGGGAACTTTAATATAGTGTAAGCCACAGCACAGGGCCTGCCAACCCAGGGTTAGGAGTCTCTGTCCAGGGGCCAGAGACTAGGTCCATTGAGACCTCAGCTGACACCATCTGAGGTCTCAAAAAATATATCACCTAACAGGTGTGGTACTACAGAATAGAGTGACCTTAAACAATGTTGTTATTATGTTAACCAATCAGGCCAGGTAAAACTACATCCATCAAATAGTCTTCAATAGGGTCCAGAGACCCCCATCCCCCATTTCCTCTCCTCTGTGAAATCCTCTCATTACTTGGTTAATGCCACTCTTAGGATCATTGGCTGCTATTCTCACCCTGTCTTTTATGCTACCATGTCTGTTTAAGTGTTTACAGGAGGTGATAATGGAACAAACCAAGGTCTTCACCAACCAGGCAGTCAACCAAATGCTACTACAGGGATACATTGGTCTCCCCACTCAGGAGACAGTCTTGAGACATATCCCTATGCCAGAGAGAGTAACTCGTTGCCCCATGTCAGCAGGAAGTAGCTCTAAAGACAGATCATCATCCCTCTACCACTCCTGGAATTTGGGGCTGATGTAATCCATACAACATGTGCTTTATAAAAAGCAAAAGGGGGAATGTTATTAAAATGGCACAGTCTTATCTGTGGTGCAATCTATGCCTCAGATGCCATCTTAGGCTCTAGCCCCAGCTGGCATTGCTAGAAGCCAGATGACCAGATGCCCCAACCACAAGTGTCAGCTGCACTCCCACCCTAATGGGATTCACTGCTCCTATTTCCCTGCCCACCCCCCTGGCAAAGGTTTAACAGGACCTGTTCCAAAACACATGCTCTCTTTCTTATTCTCCCTTACTCTCTCTTTCTCTCTTACACTCTCGCCCTCTCCCCTCAGCCTGTCAGGTTTCCCCCACCAGACAATAAACCTTTCTCTTCAAAAAAAAAAAAAAGGAAAATGCCACATTTTATTTTAAAGAAGGCACAATATTTAGGTAGTTTTTGTCAGCTTTTTTCTCCTATCAGTTCTAGCATCTGCAGTAGAATGATGATGTTGACACCTTCAGGCCAGAAAATGTCTTCTTTAACCTTCCATTGCTCCTAAGGCATGCAAACCCTGCAATCAGATCCCGTTAGGAATCTGCTCATTGACAGTCTTTTCTTCCTTGTCCCTTGCTTTGCTACATGGCTTGTGTCCCCACTGGAGTGATGGCCGTGAATGAGACAAGGATGTTTATGATGACTGCTTCATAATGAGACATTGTTGTCCTCATCCAAGAAGATTTCATTTTATGTCCTCTTTGTACTCAGGAGGAAGACCCAGGTTACTCTCTGGGCACTGTTGTAAGATAGGTTTTGTCAGCACATACTCATTGCCTGCCATGTTTGGTGTGGTAGAGACTACTGCTAATTTTGTGAAATAGTCTAGTCCCCTCCTTTTCATAAACTTGACTCTCATTGGCATCTGTAGAATCTTTCAGAGCTTCAGCATACATGGAAATGAGAGCTTGGCACATGTATCTCAATCTTTTCGTACTACTGGGCAGATTTGAGAAAATGTGTGTTGATTGCATAATACCTAGTTTACTTGGCAGGCACTTGCATAAATTACAGTAAACCAAATTAAATGAAATTTAAACAAAAATAAATTTGGTCAAAAAATGTAAATAAGAGAAATGGACAAAGTCTTAGATACATAAAATCTACCAAGTTTAATTCAAGAAAACCTAAGCAGACTAATAACAAGTGATGTGATTGAAGCAGTAATTAGAATTCTCACTTCAAGGAAATGTCAAGGACCTGATGGCTTTCCTACTGAGTTCTACAAAACACTTAAAAAGGAACTAACTTCAGAGTTATAGAAACATTTAAAGAGGAACTAACTCCACTACTTTTTGAACTATTTCAAAATGTTGAACAGGATGGAACTCTGTAAAGCTCTTTTTACAAGCCCATTATTACTCTGATACCAAAAGTCAAAGGCATAACACAAAAATACCATAGATGCAAAAATTGATGACAAACAATTAACAAAACAAATCCAAAATCACATCAAAAAGATCATACAGCACAATTGAGTAGGATTTATCCTAGAGATGTAAGGGTGATTCAGCATTCACAAATCATTAAACATCATACATCACATCCATAGAAGAAAGGTAGAACCATATTGTTATCTCGATAGATTCAGAGAGCATTTGATAAAATTCAGCATAATTTAATGAAAAAACTATCCTCACATTAGGTGTAGAAGGAATATGCCTAAAAATTATAAAGACTATATGTGATAAACCATCAACCAATATCATACTGATTGGGAAAGTTGAGAGTACTTTTTCTCAGATCTGGAAGACAAGGATGTACACTTTCACCACTCTTATTTAATATAGTATTGGATAGGTTTATTAGCAAGACCAATAAGGTAGAAGAAAAAGAAGGCATCAGAATAGGAAAAGAGGAAATCAAAATACATGAGGTTATACACGGAAAAACCTATACATTCCACCAAAAAGGTGTTAGAACTTATAAACCAATTCAGTAAAGTTGTAGGTTACAAAATAAACATAGAAAAAAATATGCAAATGAGGAATTTACTGAACAAGAAATCAAGGAAGAAATCCCATTCACAATAGCCACAGAAAATCAAATGCTAAAAAAAAATTAAACAAAGAAGTGAAAGTGGAGATTATAAAACACTCATGAAGAAATCAAAAAAGACATAAAAAAAATTGGAAATCTATTCCTTACTCATAGATTGCAAAAACTAATATTATTAAAACATCTGTATTACCTAAAGCAACTCACAATGTCAGTGTAATCCCTACCAAAATACCAATGACATTCTTTAGAGAAATAGAAAAAAAATAATAAAATTTAGGGAATCACAACAGACCCAGAATAGCCAAAGAAATCCACAGTGGAGAAAAACAAATTCACACAGAAGGCATCACAATACCTGGCTTTAAAGAATACTATAAAGATATAGAAGTTAGAACAGCATGGTACTGGCATAAAAACTGATACATAGAGCAATGGCACAGAATGGAGAGCCCAAAAATTAATCCACTTACATATAGTCAACTGAATTTTGACTAAAGTGCCCAGACCATATGTTGGAGAAAGAATAAGCTCTTCAATAAATTGTGCTAGCAAAAGTGGATGTATATACATAGAAAAATGAAGTTAGATCCATACCTCTCACCATAATCAAAAATCAACTCAAGATAGTTCAAAGACCTAAATTTAAAGCTTGGGACCAGCTGACCCTAACCCTGAGAAGCTGGCAGCTCCAGGAGGCTCCAGCAGGAGTGCAGAACACAATAAGGTGGCAGCTCAGGGTGAGCAAGCAGGCACACAGAGTGCAATGAGGGAGCCCAGTCATCTATCCACTACAGCCTCCTCTCTTCAAGCAGAAACCTGACCCCATCTGAGAGACACCCCAGCCCCACCCTCTTCAAGCCACCAGGGCAGAGCCTAGCTAGCAGTGTAGGGGACATGAGGAGGAGCCACCTGCCCACTCCCTCTCCTTCCCTTCTTTTGGGCTCCTCACTCCCCCACCACTGCAGAGCAGCACCAGGTCAGGGTCAGTGGCCAAAGTCAGTAAAAAGGAACTCAGCTCCAACCACAGGGGGACAACCAGATCTGAGAAAAAGAGCAAAAAGAAGCAGTTGATGACGTGAAAATGAAATAGACTTAATGAACAAGCCAGTAAGGAGATTTTGAAAGTAGAACAGATATAAAACAAATTCCTCACAATTTATTTTTTAGAAGAGGCCAGAACTGATCACCAGAATCACAAATTTGGGGGTAGCAACTTGGCAACCATCCAAAGTATCTGCACTGCTTGGGGAGGAGAATGAAGAGGTGCTGCCTAATCTGAAAAGAGTTGAAGTGACAGAATTTGAAGGTATTAAATCAGTTAGAGAATAGATTTTTATTTTGATGAAAATCCTTACTTCAAAAATTAAGTTCTCTCCAAAGAATGCCATCTAAATGAGAGTAGTGATCCATCTTTAAAGTCCACTGAAATAAAATGGAAACATTGAGAGGAGGTGATGAAACATTCAAGTCAAAGGCAGAACAAAGCCCACAGGAAGAGGGAATGTGAGGAACCAGAGTTCTTCTTTAGCTTGTTTCCTGACCACTCTGTTGCAGGTGCACAGGACTTAGGAGAGGTCATCAAAGATGCTATTTGGCTGAATCCATTACAATACTACTTGGTTCCTGATATGGATGACAGGGAAGGGGAAGAGGAAGAAGATGAAGAAGAAGAGTTCGAAGACATTGATGAAGAAAGGAATGAGGATGAAGGTGAAGAAGATAAAGATGATGATGAAGGGGAAGAAAGAGAGTAGGATGAAGGAAAAGATGGCTAATAGAAGACACCAATGAGTCCAGCTTTTTTTTTCCCTCCAGTTCCTGGGAGCAAGTTGCCATCTTGTTATTTTTATTTTGATCTCTTTTGTTCTGAGCCTCTTGTTTTGATGTCTCTTTTCTCTACAGCATGTTTCTCACCTTACTATGGGTGCAAGGGCCTAAGGGCTTGGGCCATCTTCTGCTGCTTTCCATTCCAAGGTATTTAAAATTGTTTAGCTAATTGTGAATGGGACTGATCCTACAATTTCTTTCTCAGCCTTGAATTATTTTCATATAAATACTATTGATTTTTGTGTGATTTTATAACCTGCAACTTTAGTGGGCTCTCTTATGCATTCCAGTAGACTCTTAATTGAGTCTTTGGATTGTTCTATAAATAGAATCATGCAAATATGGATTATTTGACTTCCTCCTTTCCCATTTGTATCTCTTTACATTTCTTGCTTAATAGCTCTGGCTAAAACTTCCAGTACTATATTGAATAGTAATGGTGAAAGTGGGCATCCTTGTCTGGTTCCAGGTCTTAGTGTAAATGCTTCCAGCTTTTCCTCCATTTAAAATTATGCTGCCTGTGGGTTTCTCATATATTGGATTGATAGTGTTAAAATATGTTCTTTCTGGGACCATCAAAGAAGGAGGTACCTTCCTCTGAAGGGAGGAGAGAACTTCCACTTTGACTATGACCCTTTAGGAATAAGATTGAAGTTGGCGAATGCTAAAGGCTTCCATAGCCTCGGCAACTCATGAATAGAACCCAGGGAGATTACTGACACCATAAACAAGAGTGTTAAATTGTTAAATCAACATCAAGAGTCACTGTGCACTTGCGTCCCATGTGGGATCTGTCCTTAATGGGTTGTCCAATGTGAAGTAATGCTATAGCTAATACTGAAACAGTATTTTTACACTTTGTGTTTCTATGTGGGTGCAAGCTGATGAAATCTTTACTTAGTAAATACTGAATCGATCTCCTGTATATAAAGATAATTGAAAATGAAAAAAAAGCAAACAAACTTGGTGTTAAATTGGAAATTACATAGAAAATTAATCAAATTTTTAAAAAAATATCATGTAGGATCTCTGACATTAATGTGCTGTACACTGTGATTTAATGCTATAACTAGTACTCCAACAGTATTTTTCACTTAGTGTTGCTATGTGAGGGCAAACCATTGAAATCTTTACTTTATATATACTAAACTGATTTTCTGTATATAAAGAGAATTGAAAATGAATCTTGATGTGAATAGAAGGGGAGAGAGAGTGGGAAAGGGGAGGGTTGCAGGTGGGAGGGAAGTTATGGGTGGGTGGGGGAAGCCATTGTAATCCATAAGCTGTACTTTGGAAATTTATATTCATTAAATAAAAGCTTTAAAAAAATGTTCTTTCTCGGCGCCGGCACACCGGGTTCTAGTCCCGGTTGGGGCACCGGATTCTATCCCGGTTGCCCCTCTTCCAGGCCAGCTGTCTGCTATGGCCCGGGAAGGCAGTGGAGGATGGCCCAAGTCCTTGGGCCCTGCACCCACATGGGAGACCAGGAGAAACACCTGGCTCCTGGCTTTGGATCAGCACAATGCGCCGGCTGCAGCGGCCATTGGAGGGTGAACCAATGGCAAAAAGGAAGACCTTTCTCTCTGTCTCTCTCTCTCACTATCCACTCTGCCTGTCAACAACAACAACAACAAAAATGTTCTTTCTATACACAATTTGTTTAAGGTTCTTTATCATGAAAGGATGCTATATTTTATCAAATATTTTCTCTACATCTATTAAGATGACCATGGAGCTGGTGCTTTGATGTAGTAGACTGATTCTACCTGCTATGCCAGCATCCATATGGGCACTGGTTCATGTCCTGGCTACTCCTCCTAGGATCCAGTTTGCTGCTTATGGCCTAGGAAAGCAGTAGAAGATGACCCGAGTACTTGGGCTGCTGCACCTATGTGGGAGACCTGGGAGAAGTTCCTGGTTCTTGGATTTATATCAGCCCAATAGTTGCCATTGTGGCCATTTGGAGAGTGAACAAGCAGATGGAAGACCTTTCTCTATGTCTCTCCCTCTCTCTATAACTCTAACTCTCAAATAAAATAAATAAAATCTTTTTAAATATAATCATGTTATATTATGCAATTGTTAATCTGAGGGGTTTTTTTTTATTAGTTGGGCCAATGATTTTTCAATTTTCTTTATTTTTCCAAAAAGCCAACTACCCATTCCACTGATATTTTGTATGGTTTGCCACAGTTCAATTTTTTATTTCTTCTGCAATTTTTATTATTTTGTTCTCCTAATAATTTTGGGTTTGATTTGTTCTTGTTTTTCTAGGTCCTTGAGATGCATTGTGAGATCATTTGTTTGATGCCTTTCCAATTTCTTGATGTAGACCCTAATTGCTATGAACTTCTCTCTTAACACTGCTTTTGCTGTATCTCATAAGTTTTGATGTGGTTTCTTGTCATCTTCATTCATTTCCAGGAATTTTTTTATTCCCCTTTTGATTTCTTTTATATGCACTATTTATTCAGGGGCATTTTGTTCAGTCTCCATGTATTTGTAGATTTTCAAGAATTTCTTATGTTGCTAATTCCTAGATTCATTTTATTGTAGTCAGAAAAGATACCTTTATGATTTTAATATTTTTGAATTTATTGAGATATTTTATGGTGTTATGTGTGACCTATTCTATAGACTGTTCCATGCAATGATTAAAAGAATGTGCATTCTGCAACTGCTTCAGTCCTCAAATAGCTGCAACAGCCAGGGCTGAGTCAGTCTGCAGCCAGTAGCCAAGAGCTTCATTTGGGTCTCCCAAATAGGTGGCAGGGGCCCAATCCCTTGTGTCATCTTCTGCTTTTCCAGGTGCATTTGCATGGAGCTGGTTCAGAAGTGGAGCAATCAGAACTTGAACTGGCACACATATGGGATGCTTGCCTCACAGACTATGGTTTAACCCATCACACCCTAGCACTGGTTCCTTTCTTAGGGAATTTTTAGAGGTTAGTAATGCGCACAGCTTTGCAACCCTTTCATTGATTTTTTTTGGGGGGAGGTGTTATTTTCATTGTATACTCTGGCATTAAGAGTTCTTGATTTTCTTTTTCATAGTTTTTATCTATTTTTACAGCAAGACATTAGGGACTTCTCTGTGGACTCTAATAAGACTCTGTGATTAATGTTGGTCTGCACCAGGATATGTTTCGAAATGCCAAGGTGAGCTGGCCCTGTGGCACAGTAGGTTAATCCTCTTCATAAAGTGCCAGTATCCCATATGGGCACTGATTCTAGTCCCAGGTGCTTCTCTTCTAATCCAGCTCTCTACTATGGCCTGGGAAAGCAATGGGAGATGGTCCAATTCCTTGGGCCAATGCACTCATTGGAGAAACCTGGAAGAAGCTCCTGGCTCCTGGCTTTGCATTGGCATAACTGCCTGGATTCAAAAAGAAAGAAAGAAAGAAAGAAAGAGAGAGATGCGAGCATTGTGGGGCATCTGGTTAAGCTGGATCAGTCCTGCCTGGACCAGGTGGCACTCAAACCCATGCTGCTGTGGGATGCCAGCATTGCAGGCAGAGGCTTGAGACCAAGGAACCGCTTCCTAGGCCCCTGAGGTTGCCACTGCCTGCGATGCCAGAGTCCAACTCCCTGCTAATGTGCTTGGGAAGATAGCAAAAGATGGCCTGAGTGCTTGGGCCCCTGCACCTATACGGGAGACCTCGATGAAGTTCCAAGCTCCTGGGTTTGGCCTGGCCCAGCCCAGGCTGTTGTAGTTCCATTTGTGGGAGTGAGCCGACTGTCTCTGTAACTACCTTTCGAGTAAATCAATACATCTTTCTGTGTAAAGAAAAGAAGGAGAACCTGGTTGGTGACAGACATCTTTGAGACTACCGGTTATTTTTAAGCAGGAGGTTTCTGGGAATAAAGCGGATACTGTCGATAGCCCTACCTGGACTCTCTTTGGACAGGTCTCTGTGGATGTGGAGTCGATGGGGAAGGAGGGAGGCAGGTAAGGAAGGAGGGAGGATTCAGTGTGAAATTTCTGCTTCCCTTCGTCTTCACCGGGCCCTCACTCCGCGCGAGCCGAGCCGAGCCGAGCTGAGTCTCTCTTGCCTGAGGCTCGCGCACCACCTAGCGGCCACAGTATTGAACACGGGTTTGGTGAGGCAGAGCTAAGATGGAGTCACAACTTCCAGGGCCAGCGGGCGGTTGGGGGTGGGGGCTTGTTTGGCGCAGGCTGGGTGCGGAGCGCCTTTGGACTTCCTCCTTTGGAAGCTGCTGGCGTGCCTTTGGATGGGGCTGGCCCATCTGAGACTGGAGACTGGGGTCGGTCGGTCTCCCTCCCCACCCCCACCCGCCCCGAGTCTCCCCTTCTTCACCTGGAAAGGTGGAAGAAGAAAGTTGTTTGTTCTGAACGACATCGACCCCGGATTTTGTCCCCATAGGAAACCGTAGACACGACTGCCCTGTGGATTTTCTGACTTGGGTGCCTGGATTCAAAAAGAAAGAAGAGAGAGAGAGAGAGAGAGAGAGAGAGAGAGAGAGAGAGAGAGAGAGAAAGAAAGAAAGAAAGAAAGAAAGAAAGAAAGAAAGAAAGAAAGAAAGAAAGAAAGAAAGAAAACTAGTGTCTGGGTCTTCTTCTCCCTTAAGGAGACTATGGCCCAGACCTGACCTCTAATTTGATCAGGCAACCCCCCTCTCGCCCGTGCTTTGGTTCCCTTGACTGAATTTTTCTCATTGTCCTCCGTGCCTGCGGCTTTGGCTGCCACGTGTAGAGAATGATATCTACCCCAAAAGGAAGGCCTCAAAGGCCGCCTGAGGAGCGATGTTTCTCTGTGATCTACTTCTATCTGTTGCTCCTCATCTTCCCCCCCAGTCCCAGGGGAGCGAGCCTTGGGAGCCAGAAGACTTCTTCTCCCAGGTGGGTTCCAGAGACCTGACATCCCTCCCTGCCCTGGTGTTCCAGGGTGGGTGGTCAAGCTGCAGTCAAAATGTGTGTATGGTGCACTGGTTTATTTTGGTATGTCATTGTGACAGACTCACAGACACACACACACATGCGCGCGCACACACACACGTAGCTCTGATGAAGGGCTCTCTCCATCTCCACACACACGCATACACGTACACACAGGTCTGACTGGGTGTGTTGTTTCTCTGGAACACTTGGAAGGCCATTTTAGGGGCAGTGCCTTCCCAGGCACAGAGGAGAGTGGATGAGAACTTCTCAGGAGCAAAACCCCTCTTGGAATGGGAGGGTGAGTGGTGCTGCGGTGTCTCTTGGGGTGCGGTGGCTGGCTCTCCCCTGCTTCTTTCTGTGCCTCACCGGAGGGAGCAGAAGCTTCTTGTGGGCTGAGCTGGATCCTGTGTGCCCAGACGCTGCTCACTGTGCAGCCATTTCTGCTCATGTGCTGGGAAGGGGAAGCCAGGCCAGGCTCCTGTCCTGTTTCCCAGAGACCCAGTCTGCTCTCTTCCTCCTCTGACCCCTACCTGCTGATGGGGAGCAGAGTAAAGTGCTCGCTCTCTCTCTCTCCCTCTCCTTGCTCTCTCTGGAAGACTGTCCTCCCTTCTTTCACATCTCTGATCCACTGCCATTCCACCTCCTTTCTGCCCCCAAAAGAGGTCCTTGGCTCCCCTAAGATCTTAGAAGAAAGACAGATAGAGGCCGGCGCCATGGCTCACTAGGCTAATCCTCTGCCTGCGGCGCTGGCACCCTGGGTCCTAGTCCCAGTCGGGGCACTGGATTCTGTCCCGGTTGCTCCTCTTCCAGTCCAGCTCGCTGCTGTGGCCCAGGAGTGCAGTGGAGGATGGCCCAAGTGCTTGGGCCCTGCACCCGTAAGGGAGACCAGGAGAAGCACCTGGCTCCTGGCTTCGGATTGGTGCAGCACGCTGGCCTGGCCGTAGCGGCCATTTGGGGGGGGGGTGTGAACCAACGGAAGTAAGACCTTTCTCTCTGTCTCTGTCTCTCTCTCTCTCTCACTGTCTAACTCTGCCTGTCCAAAAAAAAAAAAAAAAAAAAAAAAAAAAAAAAAAAAAAAAAAAAAGAAAAGAAAAAGAAATTTTTTTTCTTATTTTTCTTTTTTTTTCTTTTTTGGTTCACCCTCCAATGGCCACCGCGCTGGCTGGCGCACCGCGCTGGTCTGAAGGCAGGAGCCAGATGTTTCTCCTGGCCTATTGAGCCTATTGAGCCGTGGTGCCGGCTAAAAGACAGAAATTTAAAGCTAGCTAGTGGGAGCTAGGCAGCGTTGTGGCACAACAGGTTAAAGACAATGTCAGCGGAAGATGGGCCAAGTAGTTGTGTCCTTGTCACCCACAATGGTGACCCAGATGGAGTTCCTGGCTGCTGGCTTTGGCCTAGCCCAGCCTCAGCTGCTGTGGGCATTTGGGAAATGAATGAGTGGATGGAAGATCTCTCTCTCTCTCTCTCCCTCTCTCTCTCTCCCCCACCACCTCTCCTACCTCTCCTCTCTCCCCCCTCTCTCTATCCTTCTCTTTGTCACTGCATTTCACATAAAAAAGAAAGAAAAATTGCATAAATCAACGTATCTCTCCAAGAAACATAGAAAGCCGGGCAGGTTTGTTGTGCTTCCACCCTGCCTCCCGGTCTTCCAGTGGTGACCCTTCGCATTTCCTTTCAACTCCTGGTGGTGGAAGGAGACACACATCGAGGAGATACTGGGCCATCCTTTATAACAGTACTACCTAGGGAGGGAGGGCGGGCCGTCCCGGCTGGAGACAGTGATTGCATTGAAGAAAGTGAGAGTGTGAGTGTGAGTGTGTGCCTGTGTTCCTGTCTGGCCCAGCTACCAGCTAACGGGAGGCCCTCCCGCTCATCATTGGATGAGATTTCTGGAGAGCCAGGCCTGGAGAAACGTGGCCCAAGGGTGTGTGTGTGTGTGTGTGAGAGAGAGAGAGAGAGAGAGAGAGAGAGAGAGAGAGAGAGAGAGAGAGAATCTGGAGCTGACTCACGGGCCTGGGACCCAGTGTCATTCCCCATTCACCTTCCTCCCTCGGCCTCCTCTGCCCTGTCCTGCCCTTCATCCCCCCCTTCCTCCCCACCCACCCCCGCCGAGAGAACCAAAGCTCTCTACGGCGATACTCGCGCGCCACCTAGCGACCACAGTATCAGATCGGGCACGGTGGCCGGTGAAAGCCAAAATGGCGCTGGCGACTAAACAGTGTCCTGAGTATCGCGAGGCTTCGGGGTGGAGGCTGCGCAGTGGTTGGGGGCCTGTTTAGCACATGCGCGGTGTGGAGCACAGGCGAGCTTTCTGCTGTGGGGTGGGCGGCGGGGGGGGGGCATTTTTCTCTGGGCTGGGGCGCCGCCGCCGCCGCCGCCGCCGCCGCCGCTGCCGCCGCGCCGCCGCGCTGCCGCGAGAAGGGTGGGGAGCTGGCCGGGGGCGGGGAGCGGGCTGTGACTGGGGGTCGGCTCTTGGGTCCTTGGGCGCCACCCTGGGTGATCTGAGTCCCCTGTGGGTCACCGTTGGCGTCTTTCTTTCTCTTTCTTTCTTTCTTTCTTTCTTTCTTTCTTTCTTTCTTTCTTTCTTTCTTTCTTTCTTCCTTCCTTCCTTCCTTCCTTCCTTCCTTCCTTCCTTCCTTCCTTCCTTCCTTCCTTCCTTCCTTCTTTTATGTTCTCTTTCTCAGTTTATTCCCTGTTGTCTCTTGCTCTCGTGCTGTTCCCCGCTCGTCCGTGTGTCTGTCCGTCTCCTTCTAGCTTCTTTCTCTTTCTCACGACTTTATTTCTCACTCCCCCTTTGACTTGATATTCTTTGCCCTTTCTTATTTTTTCTTCCCACTTGCTTGCCTTCTCTCTCTCTGTCTCTGTCTCTGTCTCTCTGTCTCTTTCTCTCTCGTCTTTTTAAATCTTCATGCTCTCTCCTCTCTTCCTTATTTTGGTTTCATTTTTGTCTCCCACCTTCCCTCATGTGTTTCCTCTCTTTGTCGTGTCCTCGTGTCCTCACGGTTTTCTTTCTAAACTTCCATTCCTTCTTTTCCCCATTTTTTACGTTTTCTTTCTCTCTTCTTAGTTTTTGTCTTTCTGTTCGTCCTCCTTTTTTTTTCTTCTTACTCCAATTTCTCTCTCTCTCTCTCTCTCTCTCTCTCTCTCTCTCTCTCTCTCTCTCGTGTTCTTTCAATGTTTTCCCCTCTTTTTAATTCTCTCTGCCACTCTCTTGTCTTTTCTTCCTCCTTTCCTTTCCTTCCTTCACCTTTGGGTGGCCAAGTGGACTTTTTAAAGAAGTCTTTAGATTCCCAGGGTCACTGGGAAGAACGCACGGTCCTGAGTGCAACACGATTCTCATCAATTCTTATGTGAATGTGATATCAATACAAAGAGAAGAGGTTCGATGTAGTTCACAGATACAAAAAATAAGAATATGACACACTCCACTCCACTCCACTCCCCCCTCCCGCCCCCCCCCCCCCGTTTTTTAAAACTTCTGTGTAAATAGTGATCTGTGGAGTGTATCCCAGGCAATAGTGAAGCCCATGGATGGCCTCTGCCACAGATGGTGTGCTGCCAGAGGATGAGCCTCCTTCCCGATGCCCCCCTCTCCCTCCCCACACACACCCCGTGAGCCAAGAGAAGACGAAGACCCCCTCCCTGGGGGTCTGACAGGCTGACTCCCGGAGCCAGGTGAGGCCAGACCTGTCTTTGGGAGGCACTTCATGCTCTGAGATTTCCAGCCTGCTGAGTCCCAACCCTCGGCTGTGTGGGCACCTATGCCCCACAGCCTTTGTGGTTATGCAGACACCTGCCCCCGACCCCCTCCACACACTCTCTGCCCCCGGGCAGCCGAGAAACACGTTCTGAGCGTCCCCCTGCCGCCTGGATGCATCCAGCTGGCTGTCCCTTGGTTCCTCGGTGTCGGTTGTTGGACTCCACCTGGTGGCCGCCTTGATATGGCTGTCGCGGGCTCCGGAGCCGGCAAGGGATGACAAGTGGCCGAGGAGCCCGAGACAGAGTGTGACAAAGTCCCTAAGCTGCAGGAAGGACTGTCCCTGCCCTGCTGGGACCTGGGGGCCTGATGTATTGGTCGGAGATTGGGCCTGGAGGATGGCAAGTGAGCAGGCGGAGGCTGTGGAGGGAGGCGGGCGTCGCCTCGCGCCTGAACGTGGCTAGACTGGGGTGGCGCTACTGTTGGCGGGTAGACCAGCACACCCTGTCACACTACGTACTGGTAGTGCTGCTGCCACCACTGCCACCAACTGCAGAGACCGACCGGAGATGTCGATCTGTGGGCGGCAGAGGGAAGGGTGCCTTGGCCTGGGACTTTGTTTTTCCTTTTTTTTTTTTTTTTTTTTTTCTTTCTTCTTTCTTCGAAGTCCTTCTGCACTTGGGCCTAACCCTAATTACTTGCTACTTGCCACTAAGGAAGGTCTGGACTGTTTTGTTTTTTTGTTTTGTTTTGTTTTGTTTTGTTTTTTTCCCCAAAGTCCCCCTTCAGGGAGTGATCGAAGGTCGCTTTTTTTTTTTTTTTTTTTCCCCCTTTGACAGGCAGAGCGGACAGTGAGAGAGAGAGACAGAGAGAAAGGTCCTCCGTTGCCATTGGTTCACCCTCCAATGGCTGCCACGGCCAGTGCGCTGCGGCCGGCGCACCACGCTGATCCGAAGGCAGGAGCCAGGTGCTTCCTTCTGGTCTCCCATGGGGTGCAGGGCCCAAGCACTTGGGCCATCCTCCACTGCACTCCCTGGCCACAGCAGAGAGCTGGCCTGGAAGAGGGGCAACCGGGACAGAATCCGGCGCCCCGACCGGGACTATAACCCGGTGTGCCGGCGCCCCAAGGTGGAGGATTAGCCTATTGAGCCACGGCGCCGGCCCCTGGGTTGCCTTTTGAGGGCCAGAGGCCAGTCTACTGGAGCCCGTGTGTGTGTGAGTTAAGGATGTAGGTGGCGGGTGGCGGGTGGCGGGTGGCGGGTGGCGGGTGGCGGGTGGCGGGTGGCATGCTCATGTCCCTATTCCCCCTCCCCCACCCCAGGTCGACCAGGTGGCAGAGGAGTGTGCTCTAACAGAGATGGGTGGCATTTTGGGGACAAGTGACCGGGTCCCCAAGCTCAGAGGTGGCTGTGTCCAGTGCATCAGCCCCGTGCCCTCTCGCGTGGACATTTTTATACTTGGAGTTGTGGTTTTGGACCTGCAGGTAGGTGCTGACACGCTGTTCTCTGGTGACTGTCGCCAGAGAGAGGGGACTCCGGACGTGCGTTGGGGACACGGGGACAAAGTGGGCTTCCAGTGGGCTGGTGCTCGACCGTGCTCCTTTCTGAGAGCCACCTGCTTGGGCTCGCGCGGTGGCTTGTGTGCGTTCGTCCCGGTTGTCCCGCGACGGTGATGCCACCTCCGGCCTATGGTGCCCGAGGGCGGTGGGGGTGAGGCGGGCGTCGGGTCCTCTACCCGCGTGCGCTCCTTGCCGCTGGTGAGCCGATCGCCTGGTGGTTGTGACAACCCTCTGACTGAAAGGACCTCGATGAGGGGTGGCTTCATGCCACACGTGTGCGTGTCAGGCGTTCTCCGCTGGGGTTGTCTACCGCCTGCAGTGGGAGGCGGGGGCCGGCGAGGCTGCAGCGGGCCCCACTGGTGGCTGTCCTTGCCGGGTCGTGCCCCCCGCCCTCACTCCACGTGTTAAAACTCCGAGCTGACTGTGACCGATGTGGTGCTGTGGTGCTCTCCTGGGCCGGACCTAAGCTGCTCCAGATGAGGGACGGCCGTTCATGGCGAACGCTGCCGAGCCTCTCGTTCTGGCCTGCGGGCCCCTCGTTCTGCCTTCCCCACCCGTGGGTGGTGTGTGGGTAGCAGGGGTGCGGAAACCGGCCCGACCTCTGCTGTCCCCGTGCTTTTGCGCGCGGGGGGGTGCTGGGGTCCTGTGACGTGGCGGGCATCCCTCGCTGTCGCCCTGTCGTGGGCTGTGGCTGTGGAGCCTTGACTCCACGCGAGCCTGTGCGGTGCCCCTGGAGCGGTCCAGGTTGTGCCTCAGGTGCCTGAAGCCGAGTGGTGGTGTTGCTCCTGTCCCCCCAGTGCCCTCTCCCGGGTGTCGCTGCTGTGGCTGCCTCTGGCTGCTGCCTGTGCCCCTTGGGAGTGTTGGGGGGTCGAGGCGGTAAGAGAAGGGGAGACCCGTGCGTGCTTCGCCTCGCTGGAGGGAGGCTGCCGGTGTCGTGCCGTCCCCACGTGTGTGGGGGGTATCGGCTTGGCGGGCGCATGCCTGCGTGCTTGCCACCCCCTGTGGGGTGGTGTGTGCCAGGTGTGTCGAGCGGTCGCGGCGTGGTCCGGCCCGGCTGGACGAGTGCGGGGGCTGGGAAGGGCTGTGGCGAATGGGATTGGTAATGCGCCCAGCCTGCCCTGGCCCTGGCCGCGGATGCTCAAAGTGCCATTTCTTTACCTATACCGCAGACCCCCCCCCCCCCGCCCCGATTGCGTGGCCTCGGGTGGTGCTCCCTCGGTTTGCCTCCTGCCGGCCCGGCGGGGAGGGGGCAGTTGGAGTGGGGGTGTGGCCCACCTTCGGTGAGGAAAGCCTTCTCTAGCGATCCGAGAGGGGCGTGCCTTCTGATGGGGTACCGTTACCCCCTGGCCGCCGTCCCTCCTGTGCTGAGTGCGTTGGGTGGCGTGCTCCACCCGTGCGCCCCGTTTGCCCCTTCTGTTGGGGGGGGAAGCGTAGGCGTGCTGGTGGGTCTGCCGGTCCCCGCGGTGGGGACCGGGGCGCTGCTCTTTCGGCCCTAACGGCCGCGGCCCGCGCCTCCCCCCTCCGTGTTGGGGGAGGGTCCCGCCGGGCCGGGCTGGCGGTCCGTCGCTCGTTCGTGTTTGGGGCCGGCGCGCGCGCCCGTGCGTGCGCGTGCCTTCCGTGTCACTCTCCGTGTTTGCCTTGTCGGCCGGGGCTGGGCGGGGGCGCGCGTGGTCTGTCCTGCGCGTCCCCGGGGCTGTGGCGCGAGCGGGCGGCTCCCTGCTTCCCCTGCTCGCCACCCCGGGCTGCGACTGGCCGTCATCGGGGCGGCGGTCGGCACGTGTGTTGGGCTTGGGCCCAGCCCTCTCTTCCCCCTCGGCCGCGTGGTCGCCCCTGGGGAGCGTTCCCTCGGGGTCGCGGCGCTTCCCGGGAACGGGGATCCGGACGGTTGGCTGGGCGGGAGGCGGCGCGAGGGCCGTTTGGCGTGTGCGGTTGTTGGCGACGTCGCGTGGAGGCGCCCCGGCGGCGGGGCTCCCGGGTGCGCGTGGGAGAAGACGCGGAGGGTCGCCGGAGGCGGGCTCCGGTGTCCCTGGCCGTCGCGGGGCCGCCCTGGCGTGTGGCGGTGCGATCCCGTGTCCGTTTCCCCGGCGGGGTCCGGCTTTTGTGGCCCGAGGCGATTCCCGCGTCCTCTCCCTCGCGCCTCCGGTGCCTCGCCCTCCGTGGCCCCGGTGCGGCCCCCACCCCCCCTCGCTGCCTCGGCGGGCTGGGCCGTTCGCCCTCCCCCCCTCCGGGGGAGGGTGGACTCTTTGAAGGCTCTGCTCCCCGCGTGCCTGTGGGGGCTTTGTGGGGTTGGGGTCTGTCCGTGACCGGTGGCGGTGGCCGGTGGTTTTCCCCACGTGAGGACGCGTGTTGGCTGGCAGTGGCTGAGGCACGACGGCCCCCGGTTGGCCGCGTCAGGTGCCGCCTCCCCGTCCCGCGGGACCGCCCTTGCCCTCGGAGGGTGCTGGCGGTGAGATCCCGTGTGTGGTGGTGGGGGTGTGTGTGCTCTGGCGTGACTGGCCGGCTGGACGCGTGGTGAGGCCCTTCCGCCCGCACCGTCGTCGCGTGGGTGGGCCCTGGCCCTTCCCCGTCGCCCTTTGCCGCGCCTTCCTCCGTCTGCTGAGCGGCCCTGGCCCGTCTCCTTTCGCTCTCTTGCTTCTCGTCCGCTTCCCGACCCGGGTCGCCGTGACCCTGCTGTGTTTCGCCTCCCCTTGGGCCCGCCGTGTCTTGGGGGTTGGGGGTTTCGTCCCCCCCTTCCGCGTGTCGAGCCGCCCCGGGTGGCGGTGGCGCCGCTCGTCGGCTTGTTGGCGTGCGTGGGGGAAGGAGAAGGAGGAGGAGGAGGAGAGGGGGGCGTCGTCGCCCCCACCCCCCCCCCGCTCTCCCCCGGTGGCGTCGGCGGCTCCGTGGCGGCGGTGGTGCTCGCGTGTGCGCCCTGAGCCCCGTGGGTGTGTAGTGGCCGGTTCCTCCGGGCCGTTGCGTCGTGGACTTGGTGTGGCGGCCGGTGTCGCGTGTGTGCGGGCGCCGGTCGGCCTGGGCAGGGGTGTAGGAGGGGATGTGACTCCCCTCCTTGGGTGGCGTTTGGTGTGCCCTGGTGCCACCGCGTCCCCACCCCGAGCCCCCGCGCCCGACTCCACGCCCGCCCGGGCAGGGTGTGGCTGGGGTGGGCTCCGGCCCGCCTCAAGCCTTGCTCTGTCGGGGCGCGCTCGGACGAGGCGCGGTCACGACGCGGACGACCCGCCGGTGCCGGTCCCTTCCCCCGCTGGCTCGGGGTCGCCCTCGCGTGCCCGCTGTCGTTCGGGGTCCGCTCCGTCCGCCGGGGGTGTGTGTGTCTGTGGGGCGGGAGCCTCCGGGCCCCCCTCCCCCGCCTCCCGGTCTCCTCTTCCCCCCTCCGCCGC
>NW_026909024.1:177500-190000 GCF_033115175.1 Lepus europaeus | reverse complement strand
CAGTGGAACAGGGGAAAAAATCTCCAAACAGTGTTTACTGTGAGGCAGAGCATCACAGAAATCTGAATTCCTACACCACTCGCTAGCTCGATCTATTGCGAGGCAGAATGTCAGAAAAATCTTGATTCGATCATAATTACCTATCCACCTCTCTCTCTCTCTCTCTCTCTCTCTCTCTCTCTCTCTCTCTCTCTCGGTAGAGCATCACAGAAATCTCGATTCATACACCACTATCCATCCACCCTGAGGCAGAACATCAGAAAATTCACCAAACATGATTACTTATTTCTTTAGTGCAAGGCAGAGCATCAGAAAAATCTAAAATTCCTACGCCATTATCTAACTCTTCATTCATTCATTCATTCATTCACTGAAAGGCAGACATCTCAGTTCAAACACGATTATCTATGATCGATCGATCGATCAAAAAAATCACGAATCAAAAGCAATTATTGATTTGTTTATTGTGAAGCGGAGTACCAGAAATGCCATGATTCAAACATGACTATTTCAGGGCTGGTGCTGAACACCAAAAGTGATTGTTGATAGCAAGGCAGAGCATCAGAAATATCCCACACCCACTCATGTCTCTTTCACAGATTTACATTTGCACTTGGGCGACATGGTACTGTATTCCCATCCCACACACATTAGCAGGGAGCTGGATTTCATGGAGTGCAGCCGGGACTCAAACTGCTGCTTTCTCCATCCATAGGGATGCCTATGTCAGGGGTGGGGGTGGTGTGTGCACGACCATGACAAGCCCCAGATGGGACTTTTTTTTTTTTTCCTTAATCAAGGTTGGTATCACGGATGGACATCTTCCTTATAATCCTAATTTACAGTCATCGATGCCACTGGATGGGGGCCGCGGCGGGGTGTGGTGGGGTGCGGTGGGGCGCGGCGGGGCGGGGCGGGGCGCGGCGGGTGGGAGAAGTCATTTGAACTCAAAATGGAGTCTTTAGTGCCAGAGTGTCAGGAGCCATTTTGAATCTAAAAGGAAGGTCAATAGGTGCAGAAATTGAACACTGGGTGGCGGGTCAGCACCCAGGTCTGCTCAATCGTAGTGATCTTTGGAAAGCTGAAAATGCTAAGGGTGAAAAACACCGGAGTGAGGCAGTTGGGGAGGGGGGTGTCATTATGCCCTGGTGAGTTACGTTTGGGATGCCTGCCGCTTTGAGTTCTGCTTGGCTGCTCTGCTTAACATACAGCTTCCCATGAATAGGTCCTGGGAGCACCTTTTCCTTATATGAAGGGAGAGAGATGACATAGATAGGAGAGCCAGGAACCAGTGGATGAAAACAATCTCCCTCCCTCCCTCCCTCCCTCCCTCCCTTCCTTCCAACACGGCTATCTATCTATCTATCTATCTAGAGCATCCGGAAAAAAAATCACAATTCAAAAATGAATGTTGATTTATTTGGAGGCAGAGCATCAAAAAGTACCAATTCAAACTCTGTCATCTATCTATCTATCTATCTATCTATCTATCATGAGGCAGAATGCCCAAAAAAATCACGATTCAAAAATTTTCCTTCCTTCCTTCCTTCCTTCCTTCCTTCCTTCCTTCCTTCCTTCCTTCCTTCCTTCCTTCCAAGGCAGAGTACCAGAAAAATCATGCATCTGGACTCAAAATGGAATCTTTCCTACCAGGATAGCGGAGCCCTTTTGAATCTAAAAGGAAGGTCAGTAGGTGCAGAAATTGAACACTACGTGTTCTAAATCAATCAAGCCATCTTAAGAAATAAGTGCCCCACAGTAGGTGGGACTGGACCAGGTCAAGACATTTTAGCAAGAAGTAGGAAGAGCCCACACTCTGATATAAGATGCTAATGTTCCAAGTGGTATTTTATTTATTTATTTTTTAAGTACTTCTCCAGGGTACCTGTCTTCAGAAATTTTTCTTTCATAAGATCTATTTATTAGGTAGGAAGGAAGGAAGGAAGGAAGATTGCTTTTTTTTTTTTTTTAGTTATGTATTGGAAACAGTTATAGAGAGGCAGAGACAGAGACAGAGACAGAGTCTTCCATCCCCTGGTTCACCTCCAGATGGCTGCAATGGCCGGAGCCATGCTGATCCAAAGCCAGGAGCCAGGAGCTTCTTCCAGGTCACCCACATGGGTGCAGGGGCCCGAGGAGGACTTGGGCCATCTTCTGCTGCCTTCCCACACCATAGCAGAGAGCTGGATCGGCCCCAATACAGCGCAATCTTTATTTTTAAAAAAAAATGTTAAAAGATTTATTTATTTGGGGCGGGCGCTGCAGTGCAGCGGGTTAATGCCCTGGCCTGAAGCACCAGCATCACACAGGAGTGCCATCAGATGGAAGACCTCTCTCTGCCTCTCCTCTCTCTGTGTGACTCTGACTTTCAAGTAAATGAAAAACTCTGAAAAAAAAAATAGATCTATTTATTTATTTATTTACTTACTTACTTACTTACTTATTTGAAAGAGTTACACAGAGAGAGGAGAGGCAGAGAGAGTGAGAGAGGTCTTTTGTCTGATGGTTCACTCCCCAATTGGCTGCAATGGCTGGAACTGCGCAGATCTGAAGCCAGGAGCCAGGAGCTTCTTCTGGGTCTTGCATGGGGGGGTGTAGGGGCTCAAGGACTCGGGCCATCTTCCACTGCTTTCCCGGGCCATAACATAGAGCTGGATTGGAAGAGGAGCAGCCGGGACTCAAAACTGGCACACATAGGGGATGCTGGCGCTTCAGGCCAAGGCGTTAACCCGCTGCACCGCAGCAGCGCCGGCCCCCAGTGCAATCTTTCTTAAAAAAAAAAAAAAAAAAAAAAAAAAAAAGAAAGAAAGAAAGAAAGAAAGAAAGAAAGAAAAAAAGAAAAAAAATCTCAAGGGGACTCGGCTCAGCTGTGACTCCGTGATCTGCTAATATGAGATCTATTTCCAGTCCCTCCTCTTCCATTTCCAATCCAGCTCCTTGCTAATTCACCTGGAAAGCCACGGGAAGATTGACCCACTACTTGAACCAGCTGGGAGATGTGGGACAGATGAAACTCCTGGCACCTGCCTCCTGGATTTGCCCTGGCCACCCAGAGCCCATCCAGCAGATGGAAGACCTCTGTTTCTCTCCCAACCCTCAGCCAGTTACCCCATACCTTTTCCACATACATAAGGATAAATTAAATTTAAAAAGAATTGGCTAACTAAGTCTCTGAAAAGGGGGGGAGGGGGATGGGCTGGCCCTGGGCATAGTAGGTTAAGCATCTGCCAGTGTGTGTGGCTCCATGCTCTGATATGAGATGCTGATGTCCCAAATGGTGTTTTTTTTTTTTTAATTTATTTATTTTTTTGACAGGCAGAGTAGACAGAGAGAGAGAGACAGAGAGAAAGGTCTTCCTTTGCCGTTGGTTCACCCTCCAATGGCCGACGCGGCTGTCGCGTTGTGGCCGGCGCACCGCGCTGATCCGAAGGCAGGAGCCAGGTGCTTCTCCTGGTCTCCCATGGGGTGCAGGGCCCAAGCACTTGGGCCATCCTCCACTGCACTCCCGGGCCACAGCAGAGAGCTGGCCTGGAAGAGGGGCAACCGGGACAGAATCCGGCGCCCCTGGCCGGCGCCGCGGCTCACTAGGCTAATCCTCCGCCTTGCGGCGCCGGCACACCGGGTTCTAGTCCCGGTTCGGGCACCGATCCTGTCCCGGTTGCCCCTCTTCCAGGCCAGCTCTCTGCTGTGGCCAGGGAGTGCAGTGGAGGATGGCCCAAGTGCTTGGGCCCTGCACCCCATGGGAGACCAGGAGAAGCACCTGGCTCCTGCCATCGGATCAGCGCGGTGCGCCGGCCGCAGCGCGCTACCGCGGCGGCCATTGGAGGGTGAACCAACGGCAAAAAGGAAGACCTTTCTCTCTGTCTCTCTCTCACTGTCCACTCTGCCTGTCAAAAATAATAATAATAATAATAATAATAATAATTAAAAAAAAAAAAAAAGAATCCGGCGCCCCGACAGGGACTAGAACCCGGTGTGCCGGCGCTGCAAGGCGGAGGATTAGCCTAGTGAGCCGTGGCGGCGCCGGCCTTGTGTTTTTTTTGTGTTTTTTTTTTTTTTTTTAAGAGCTTCTCCAGAGTACCTGACTTCAGGAATTTTTATTTTGTAAGATCTATTTATTTGAAAGAAAGGAAGGAAAGATAGATTTATTTATTTATTTAAAACACAGAGTTACAGAGAGGCAGAGGCAGAGAGAGGCAGAGTCTTCCATCCCCTGGTTCACTGCCCAGATGGCTGCAATGGCTGGAGCTACGCCGCTCCAAAGCCAGGAGCCAGGAGCTTCTTCCCAGTCTCCCACGTGGGTGCAGGGGCCCAAGGACTTGGGCCATCTTCTACTGCTTTCCCAGGCCATAGCAGAGAGCTGGATTGGCCCCAGTACAGTGCAATCTTTAAAAAAATAATAATAATGATAATAATCTTGGGCTGGCGCGTGGCTCACTAGGCTAATCCTCCACCTTCGGCGCCAGCACACCGGGTTCTAGTCCCGGTTGGGGTGCCAGATTCTGTCCCGGTTGCTAGTCTTCCAGTCCAGCTCTCTGCTGTGGCCTGGGAAGGCAGTGGAGGATGGCCCAAGTCCTCCCTTGGGCCCTGCACCCATAAGGGAGACCAGGAGAAGCACCTGGCTCCTGGCTTCGGATCGGTGCAGCGCGACAGCCGCAGCGGCCCTTGGCGGGTAAACCAACAGAAAAGGAAGACCTCTCTCTCTCTCTCTCTCTCTCTCTCTCTCTCTCTCTTTTGACAGGCAGAGTGGACAGTGAGAGAGAGAGGCAGAGAGAAAGGTCTTCCTTTTGCCATTGGTTCACCCTCCAATGGCCGCCGCGGCTGGCGCGCTGCGGCCGGCGCACCTCGCTGTTCCGAAGGCAGGAGCCAGGTGCTTATCTTGGTATCCCATGGGGTGCAGGACCCAACCACTTGGGCCATCCTCCACTGCACTCCCTGGCCATAGCAGAGAGCTGGCCTGGAAGAGGGGCACCGGGACAGAATCCGGCGCCCCGACCGGGACTAGAACCCGGTGTGCCGGCGCCACTAGGCAGAGGATTAGCCTGTTGAGCCATGGCGCTGGCCGGAAGGGAAGAAGAAGGAAAAAAAAAAAAATCTTAAGGGGGCTCAGCTCAGCTGTGACTCTGTGATCCACTAATATGAGGTCCATTTCCAATCCAGCTCCTTGCTAATTCACCTGGAAAGCAACGGGAAGATTGACCTACTACTTGGGTCCCCGAGCCCAGCTGGGAGATGTGGGACAGATGAAGCTCCTGGCACTTGCCTCCTGGATTTGCCCTGGCCACCCAGAGCCCATCCAGCAGATGGAGGATCTCTCTTCCCCTCCCAACTCTCAGACAATCACCTCATAAACTCTTTCACATAAATAAGAGTGAGTTAATTTTAAAAAAGAATTGGCCAATTAAGTCTCTGAAGGGGGGGGGGGGATTGGGCTGACCCTGGGGCATAGTAGGTTAAGCATCTGCCTGTGGCTCCAGTTTGAGATGGAAGGGCTCTCTGTAACTCTGACTCTCCGGTAAAAAAAATAAAAAAAAAAATAAAGATAAAAATATTTCAAAAAAGAATTACTATTATTATTATTATTATTATTATTATTAGGGGGCCTGTGCTGTGGTGTAGCAGGTAAAACTGCCACAAGCAGTGCCGGCATCCCATATGGGCTCCCGTTCAAATCCCATCCCATCCCAGCTGGCTGCTCTCTGCTGTGGTCCGCAAAAACAGTAAAAGGTGGCCCGAGTCCTTCTGCCCCTGCACTCCCACGGGAGACATGGAAAAAGCTCAGGCTCCTGGCTTCGTATTGGTGCAACTCAGGGTGTTTCGACCACCTGGGATGTGAACTGGTGGGTGGGAGACCTCTGCCTCTGCCTCTCTGTAACTGGCTTAACCACACTGGTCCTGTGTGTAGAAATTTGCTGGCATCACAACTTGTATGAATGAAGCAGATTTCATAATATAAAGACACTGCTGGGACTGGCATTGTGGTGCATCAGGTACAGCAGCCGCCTGTGACCCCCCAGCATCTCACATGGGCACCAGTTTGAGCCTTAGCCGCTCCAGTTCCAATCCAGCTCCCTGATAATGGCCTGGGTGGTGGCATCAGAGGATATCCCAAGTCCTTAGGCACCTGGAAGAAGCTCCTGGTTCCTGGGTTCATCGTGGCCCAACCCTGGCCATGGTGGCCATCTGTGGGAGTGAACCTGATGTCTCACATTCTCTCTCCCCCACCCCATCTCTATCTATCTCTATCTCTCTCTCTGTTTTTCACCTTGCACATAAGCAAGCAAATAGGCTAATACAGAAGGATCTGTGAGCAGAGATGCATCTGGCAGCAGCCTCGTATGTTCGGGCCAAAGAACAACTGGTAAGTTAAACATGCCTGTGGATGGGCTCATGGTGGAATACACCAGTGTGGACCTATGCCCAAGAAGAAAAAGAAAAAAAATATATACTTGTGCCTTCTTCCTAGTTATAGAATATTCTCTGGATAAGCTAAGATGTTCCAGGGTAGGAGCAAAAGGGCAGGGAGGAAAGCTGTGTTCCTGGCATCCCTGGCCAGTTATTTCACTCCCCTGCCCCGTGCCCTCTTCCTAGGCCAGAGTCAGGGCAGAGGTGCCCATGGGGACAGACATGGGGGGAGGACACACACCCTCCCTGAATGAATCTTGTCTCCTCCAACACCTATCCTGCCACTGTGATGACTTTGCAAGGCACAGCTGAAGAGAGAAACTGGTAGCCTGGCCTTGGGAATCTACTTGCCACACCCACCCACCCTCAATGACTTGGAATCTGCCTCATTCAATTGGCTTCATTCAAATGCAGAAGAAACAGCCCAGAGCTTTTTTCTCTGTGAATGGGTTTCCCTTTCTCTTCTCCTCAGCCGCCTCCCCCCCCCACCCCCCACCCCCACCCCCCCCCCCCGCGCGCCTCAGGCCTTTGTCAGTGAATGGCCAACTTTCCCTGCTCCTCCAGAATGCTGCCTTTCTGGGGCAAAGGTCAGTCAGTCAGTCCCCTTAACGATGACGGCTACCACAGCTGAAACCCTGCCTTGAAGGCTGACATCTTTTTTTTTCTTTACGGCCTGGGGTGTGTTTGCTTGAGATAGAGTGTGCACATGTGTCTTTCAGAGGAGACAGAACCAGTGCAGTGGAATGCCAAGCAGATTCTCTTGCCGTTCTGGAATTCTGGCAGTCACGGGACAGAAGGCTAGCAGGGGATGATTTTGACGACAGACAGACAGACACCTCTGCTGAGCTGTGCTTGCTCTGGGGAGGAGGGACAGATTATGGTCATTCGCCTTTGGGTTTCACGAGCACTTCTCATTCTCCCCCCTGCTTCCCGTGGAAATCCACAGTCCCCCTCCGTGAGCCCAGGGTATCAGTGACCTCACGTGCCTTCTCAGCACCCTAACACAAGAGGTAGTTGGACAAATGTGAAGGAATCGCAGAGGAAGACTTGTTATGGCACGATGAGTGGGCGGGCGAGGTGGGGTTGGGGGCCATAGGGGGATATGGCTGTCGTTGGGCAAATAGGAAGGGTAGTGTCTGACAAATACCCCAAAGTGTTTAGGCTCCTGCTGCGCATGTGGGAGATCTGGATGCAGTCTCTGACCCAGCTCCAGCCTGTGTGTGTGTGTGTGTGTGTGTGTGTCCTCCTCTCCCTCCTTATTTTAAAAATAAAAATAGGCCTACAGCAACGAACGTGACCGTGACGTGAGCGTACCAAATGTCATGGAACTGTGCGGTTGAACATGTTTCCGACGGGAGTAGATTTCACACGAGCGAGGAAGTTTTCTGGCTTTGTCGAGTGGGGATGTGAGGGATGTGAAAATCTGACAGTGCAGCCATTTGGAGCATCAGAAAAGAAGCACTGTAAATGACTGTGGGTCCTGTGACAAAGAGTGAAAGGAGATTTTTCAACAATCCATACCCCGGGGGCCGGCGCCGGCTCACTAAGCTAATCCTCCATCTGTGGCGCCGGCACACCAGGTTCTAGTCCCGGTCAGTCGGGGTGCCGGATTCTGTCCCGGTCGCCCCTCTTCCAGTCCAGCTCTCTGCTGTGGTGACCCGGGAGTTCAGTGAAGGATGACCCAGGTCCTTGGGCCCGCACTCACGTGGGAGGCCAGGAGGAAGCACCTGGCTCCTGGCTTCGGATCGATATATATATATATATATACACACTATACATATAATTATATATAATATGTAATAGACAGCATATTATATAATATATATCACATAATATATTATAATATTTGTAATACATTATATATGATACATATATATAATATAATATGATATATACTATATATTATATAATATATGATATATTATCTTTAATATAATATATTTTGTATAATCATATATTATTATATAATATAATATATTTATAATATATAATTATATATAATATAATATGTATGATATATATTTATATGATGTAATGTGATATATTATATTATTATATATTAAATATTCATATATTTTATTCATATTCATATATTTTATTTTACGTGTATTATATATATATATGTATATGTATATACACACGCATACACAGAGGAAGTCGGTTCTGTCCGCATCCTAAAAGAAGTTCACAGAATTACCTAGTCTGTTATAGTGCGGTGACACAAGATTGGTGCTGCTGCTGTACATGGTCACTCGGATGTTTCGTGTGTCACAGAAATTTTGTCAAAGGCAGCGATAGGACAGATGAGCAGCCGTGGGACAGCCACCACTAGTATGTTCCTTCATTTTGGCGGTGTTGTGAGGGAATTTGCAAAGGTGGGCATGTTGTAGAGAGCTGTAGTTTGAAGAGGTGGGGAGTGAAACCAGCAGATGGAAGCAATCTCTCTTTCTGTGTGTTTCTCTCTACCCCCCCCCCACACACACTTTACCTTTCCGATTCAGAAATAAATAAATAAATGAATCTTAAAAAACTTGAAGAAATAGGCCGGCGCCGCGGCTCACTAGGCTAATCCTCCGCCTTGCGGCGCCGGCACACCGGGTTCTAGTCCCGGTTCAGGCACCGATCCTGTCCCGGTTGCCCCTCTTCCAGGCCAGCTCTCTGCTGTGGCCAGGGAGTGCAGTGGAGGATGGCCCAAGTGCTTGGGCCCTGCACCCCATGGGAGACCAGGAGAAGCACCTGGCTCCTGCCTTCGGATCAGCGCGGTGCGCTGGCTGTAGCGTGCCGGCCGTGGCGGCCATTGGAGGGTGAACCAACGGCAAAGGAAGACCTTTCTCTCTGTCTCTCTCTCTCTGTCTCTCTGTCTCTGTCTCTCTCTCTCTCTCTCTCTCTCTCACTATCTGCCTGTCAAAAATAAATTTAAAAAAAAAAAACTTGAAGAAATAATGTGTGATGTGTGGTGGGCGTTCGGATCAACGGTTAGAGTTTTCGGCATGGGGTGCTCCCGTTTCATGCAGTGGACATGGGTTCGATTCCTGACTCTCCTCTGATTCAAGCTTTCTGCAGGGGCATGGGCATGCCCTGGGAGGCAGCAGGTGAGGTTTCAAGTACTTGGCTCCCTGACATCTATGTGTGGGGATCGTTAGAAAGCCCCATGGTGAAAAAATAGAGTCAGACGCTATTGGGTGTGAGTGATGGGAACTGTCAGTGCTGCACGCCAGAATCTCCACTGGTGGGGAGCTAGAGTAAAAAATCCAATCCAGGTACTCCAGTGGGAGAGGTGGATCATCTTAATGATTAGTTGAAGATAGTTGAAGATTCCATCCCACAATCCATCACTTTCTTTTCACTTTTTAATGGATTACATACTTATTGGAGAGGCAGCATTACAGAGACAGGGAAGGAGAGAAGGAGGAGGAGGAGAATGAGAGAAAGAGAGAGAGAGAGAGAGAGAGAGAGAGAGATGCGAGCATTGTGGGGCATCTGGTTAAGCTGGATCAGTCCTGCCTGGACCAGGTGGCACTCAAACCCATGCTGCTGTGGGATGCCAGCATTGCAGGCAGAGGCTTGAGACCAAGGAACCGCTTCCTAGGCCCCTGAGGTTGCCACTGCCTGCGATGCCAGAGTCCAACTCCCTGCTAATGTGCTTGGGAAGATAGCAAAAGATGGCCTGAGTGCTTGGGCCCCTGCACCTATACAGGAGACCTCGATGAAGTTCCAAGCTCCTGGGTTTGGCCTGGCCCAGCCCAGGCTGTTGTAGTTCCATTTGTGGGAGTGAGCCGACTGTCTCTGTAACTACCTTTCGAGTAAATCAATACATCTTTCTGTGTAAAGAAAAGAAGGAGAACCTGGTTGGTGACAGACATCTTTGAGACTACCGGTTATTTTTAAGCAGGAGGTTTCTGGGAATAAAGCGGATACTGTCGATAGCCCTACCTGGACTCTCTTTGGACAGGTCTCTGTGGATGTGGAGTCGATGGGGAAGGAGGGAGGCAGGTAAGGAAGGAGGGAGGATTCAGTGTGAAATTTCTGCTTCCCTTCGTCTTCACCGGGCCCTCACTCCGCGCGAGCCGAGCCGAGCCGAGCTGAGTCTCTCTTGCCTGAGGCTCGCGCACCACCTAGCGGCCACAGTATTGAACACGGGTTTGGTGAGGCAGAGCTAAGATGGAGTCACAACTTCCAGGGCCAGCGGGCGGTTGGGGGTGGGGGCTTGTTTGGCGCAGGCTGGGTGCGGAGCGCCTTTGGACTTCCTCCTTTGGAAGCTGCTGGCGTGCCTTTGGATGGGGCTGGCCCATCTGAGACTGGAGACTGGGGTCGGTCGGTCTCCCTCCCCACCCCCACCCGCCCCGAGTCTCCCCTTCTTCACCTGGAAAGGTGGAAGAAGAAAGTTGTTTGTTCTGAACGACATCGACCCCGGATTTTGTCCCCATAGGAAACCGTAGACACGACTGCCCTGTGGATTTTCTGACTTGGGTGCCTGGATTCAAAAAGAAAGAAAGAGAGAGAGAGAGAGAGAGAGAGAGAGAGAGAGAGAGAGAGAGAGAGAGAAAGAAAGAAAGAAAGAAAGAAAGAAAGAAAGAAAGAAAGAAAGAAAGAAAACTAGTGTCTGGGTCTTCTTCTCCCTTAAGGAGACTATGGCCCAGACCTGACCTCTAATTTGATCAGGCAACCCCCCTCTCGCCCGTGCTTTGGTTCCCTTGACTGAATTTTTCTCATTGTCCTCCGTGCCTGCGGCTTTGGCTGCCACGTGTAGAGAATGATATCTACCCCAAAAGGAAGGCCTCAAAGGCCGCCTGAGGAGCGATGTTTCTCTGTGATCTACTTCTATCTGTTGCTCCTCATCTTCCCCCCCAGTCCCAGGGGAGCGAGCCTTGGGAGCCAGAAGACTTCTTCTCCCAGGTGGGTTCCAGAGACCTGACATCCCTCCCTGCCCTGGTGTTCCAGGGTGGGTGGTCAAGCTGCAGTCAAAATGTGTGTATGGTGCACTGGTTTATTTTGGTATGTCATTGTGACAGACTCACAGACACACACACACATGCGCGCGCACACACACACGTAGCTCTGAAGGGCTCTCTCCATCTCCACACACACGCATACACGTACACACAGGTCTGACTGGGTGTGTTGTTTCTCTGGAACACTTGGAAGGCCATTTTAGGGGCAGTGCCTTCCCAGGCACAGAGGAGAGTGGATGAGAACTTCTCAGGAGCAAAACCCCTCTTGGAATGGGAGGGTGAGTGGTGCTGCGGTGTCTCTTGGGGTGCGGTGGCTGGCTCTCCCCTGCTTCTTTCTGTGCCTCACCGGAGGGAGCAGAAGCTTCTTGTGGGCTGAGCTGGATCCTGTGTGCCCAGACGCTGCTCACTGTGCAGCCATTTCTGCTCATGTGCTGGGAAGGGGAAGCCAGGCCAGGCTCCTGTCCTGTTTCCCAGAGACCCAGTCTGCTCTCTTCCTCCTCTGACCCCTACCTGCTGATGGGGAGCAGAGTAAAGTGCTCGCTCTCTCTCTCTCCCTCTCCTTGCTCTCTCTGGAAGACTGTCCTCCCTTCTTTCACATCTCTGATCCACTGCCATTCCACCTCCTTTCTGCCCCCAAAAGAGGTCCTTGGCTCCCCTAAGATCTTAGAAGAAAGACAGATAGAGGCCGGCGCCATGGCTCACTAGGCTAATCCTCTGCCTGCGGCGCTGGCACCCTGGGTCCTAGTCCCAGTCGGGGCACTGGATTCTGTCCCGGTTGCTCCTCTTCCAGTCCAGCTCGCTGCTGTGGCCCAGGAGTGCAGTGGAGGATGGCCCAAGTGCTTGGGCCCTGCACCCGTAAGGGAGACCAGGAGAAGCACCTGGCTCCTGGCTTCGGATTGGTGCAGCACGCTGGCCTGGCCGTAGCGGCCATTTGGGGGGGGGGTGTGAACCAACGGAAGTAAGACCTTTCTCTCTGTCTCTGTCTCTCTCTCTCTCTCACTGTCTAACTCTGCCTGTCCAAAAAAAAAAAAAAAAAAAAAAAAAAAAAAAAAAAAAGAAAAGAAAAAGAAATTTTTTTTCTTATTTTTCTTTTTTTTTCTTTTTTGGTTCACCCTCCAATGGCCACCGCGCTGGCTGGCGCAC
>NW_026909024.1:170000-175000 GCF_033115175.1 Lepus europaeus | reverse complement strand
CTGTCTTTGGGAGGCACTTCATGCTCTGAGATTTCCAGCCTGCTGAGTCCCAACCCTCGGCTGTGTGGGCACCTATGCCCCACAGCCTTTGTGGTTATGCAGACACCTGCCCCCGACCCCCTCCACACACTCTCTGCCCCCGGGCAGCCGAGAAACACGTTCTGAGCGTCCCCCTGCCGCCTGGATGCATCCAGCTGGCTGTCCCTTGGTTCCTCGGTGTCGGTTGTTGGACTCCACCTGGTGGCCGCCTTGATATGGCTGTCGCGGGCTCCGGAGCCGGCAAGGGATGACAAGTGGCCGAGGAGCCCGAGACAGAGTGTGACAAAGTCCCTAAGCTGCAGGAAGGACTGTCCCTGCCCTGCTGGGACCTGGGGGCCTGATGTATTGGTCGGAGATTGGGCCTGGAGGATGGCAAGTGAGCAGGCGGAGGCTGTGGAGGGAGGCGGGCGTCGCCTCGCGCCTGAACGTGGCTAGACTGGGGTGGCGCTACTGTTGGCGGGTAGACCAGCACACCCTGTCACACTACGTACTGGTAGTGCTGCTGCCACCACTGCCACCAACTGCAGAGACCGACCGGAGATGTCGATCTGTGGGCGGCAGAGGGAAGGGTGCCTTGGCCTGGGACTTTGTTTTTCCTTTTTTTTTTTTTTTTTTTTTTCTTTCTTCTTTCTTCGAAGTCCTTCTGCACTTGGGCCTAACCCTAATTACTTGCTACTTGCCACTAAGGAAGGTCTGGACTGTTTTGTTTTTTTGTTTTGTTTTGTTTTGTTTTGTTTTTTTCCCCAAAGTCCCCCTTCAGGGAGTGATCGAAGGTCGCTTTTTTTTTTTTTTTTTTTCCCCCTTTGACAGGCAGAGCGGACAGTGAGAGAGAGAGACAGAGAGAAAGGTCCTCCGTTGCCATTGGTTCACCCTCCAATGGCTGCCACGGCCAGTGCGCTGCGGCCGGCGCACCACGCTGATCCGAAGGCAGGAGCCAGGTGCTTCCTTCTGGTCTCCCATGGGGTGCAGGGCCCAAGCACTTGGGCCATCCTCCACTGCACTCCCGGGCCACAGCAGAGAGCTGGCCTGGAAGAGGGGCAACCGGGACAGAATCCGGCGCCCCGACCGGGACTATAACCCGGTGTGCCGGCGCCCCAAGGTGGAGGATTAGCCTATTGAGCCACGGCGCCGGCCCCTGGGTTGCCTTTTGAGGGCCAGAGGCCAGTCTACTGGAGCCCGTGTGTGTGTGAGTTAAGGATGTAGGTGGCGGGTGGCGGGTGGCGGGTGGCGGGTGGCGGGTGGCGGGTGGCGGGTGGCATGCTCATGTCCCTATTCCCCCTCCCCCACCCCAGGTCGACCAGGTGGCAGAGGAGTGTGCTCTAACAGAGATGGGTGGCATTTTGGGGACAAGTGACCGGGTCCCCAAGCTCAGAGGTGGCTGTGTCCAGTGCATCAGCCCCGTGCCCTCTCGCGTGGACATTTTTATACTTGGAGTTGTGGTTTTGGACCTGCAGGTAGGTGCTGACACGCTGTTCTCTGGTGACTGTCGCCAGAGAGAGGGGACTCCGGACGTGCGTTGGGGACACGGGGACAAAGTGGGCTTCCAGTGGGCTGGTGCTCGACCGTGCTCCTTTCTGAGAGCCACCTGCTTGGGCTCGCGCGGTGGCTTGTGTGCGTTCGTCCCGGTTGTCCCGCGACGGTGATGCCACCTCCGGCCTATGGTGCCCGAGGGCGGTGGGGGTGAGGCGGGCGTCGGGTCCTCTACCCGCGTGCGCTCCTTGCCGCTGGTGAGCCGATCGCCTGGTGGTTGTGACAACCCTCTGACTGAAAGGACCTCGATGAGGGGTGGCTTCATGCCACACGTGTGCGTGTCAGGCGTTCTCCGCTGGGGTTGTCTACCGCCTGCAGTGGGAGGCGGGGGCCGGCGAGGCTGCAGCGGGCCCCACTGGTGGCTGTCCTTGCCGGGTCGTGCCCCCCGCCCTCACTCCACGTGTTAAAACTCCGAGCTGACTGTGACCGATGTGGTGCTGTGGTGCTCTCCTGGGCCGGACCTAAGCTGCTCCAGATGAGGGACGGCCGTTCATGGCGAACGCTGCCGAGCCTCTCGTTCTGGCCTGCGGGCCCCTCGTTCTGCCTTCCCCACCCGTGGGTGGTGTGTGGGTAGCAGGGGTGCGGAAACCGGCCCGACCTCTGCTGTCCCCGTGCTTTTGCGCGCGGGGGGGTGCTGGGGTCCTGTGACGTGGCGGGCATCCCTCGCTGTCGCCCTGTCGTGGGCTGTGGCTGTGGAGCCTTGACTCCACGCGAGCCTGTGCGGTGCCCCTGGAGCGGTCCAGGTTGTGCCTCAGGTGCCTGAAGCCGAGTGGTGGTGTTGCTCCTGTCCCCCCAGTGCCCTCTCCCGGGTGTCGCTGCTGTGGCTGCCTCTGGCTGCTGCCTGTGCCCCTTGGGAGTGTTGGGGGGTCGAGGCGGTAAGAGAAGGGGAGACCCGTGCGTGCTTCGCCTCGCTGGAGGGAGGCTGCCGGTGTCGTGCCGTCCCCACGTGTGTGGGGGGTATCGGCTTGGCGGGCGCATGCCTGCGTGCTTGCCACCCCCTGTGGGGTGGTGTGTGCCAGGTGTGTCGAGCGGTCGCGGCGTGGTCCGGCCCGGCTGGACGAGTGCGGGGGCTGGGAAGGGCTGTGGCGAATGGGATTGGTAATGCGCCCAGCCTGCCCTGGCCCTGGCCGCGGATGCTCAAAGTGCCATTTCTTTACCTATACCGCAGACCCCCCCCCCCCCGCCCCGATTGCGTGGCCTCGGGTGGTGCTCCCTCGGTTTGCCTCCTGCCGGCCCGGCGGGGAGGGGGCAGTTGGAGTGGGGGTGTGGCCCACCTTCGGTGAGGAAAGCCTTCTCTAGCGATCCGAGAGGGGCGTGCCTTCTGATGGGGTACCGTTACCCCCTGGCCGCCGTCCCTCCTGTGCTGAGTGCGTTGGGTGGCGTGCTCCACCCGTGCGCCCCGTTTGCCCCTTCTGTTGGGGGGGGAAGCGTAGGCGTGCTGGTGGGTCTGCCGGTCCCCGCGGTGGGGACCGGGGCGCTGCTCTTTCGGCCCTAACGGCCGCGGCCCGCGCCTCCCCCCTCCGTGTTGGGGGAGGGTCCCGCCGGGCCGGGCTGGCGGTCCGTCGCTCGTTCGTGTTTGGGGCCGGCGCGCGCGCCCGTGCGTGCGCGTGCCTTCCGTGTCACTCTCCGTGTTTGCCTTGTCGGCCGGGGCTGGGCGGGGGCGCGCGTGGTCTGTCCTGCGCGTCCCCGGGGCTGTGGCGCGAGCGGGCGGCTCCCTGCTTCCCCTGCTCGCCACCCCGGGCTGCGACTGGCCGTCATCGGGGCGGCGGTCGGCACGTGTGTTGGGCTTGGGCCCAGCCCTCTCTTCCCCCTCGGCCGCGTGGTCGCCCCTGGGGAGCGTTCCCTCGGGGTCGCGGCGCTTCCCGGGAACGGGGATCCGGACGGTTGGCTGGGCGGGAGGCGGCGCGAGGGCCGTTTGGCGTGTGCGGTTGTTGGCGACGTCGCGTGGAGGCGCCCCGGCGGCGGGGCTCCCGGGTGCGCGTGGGAGAAGACGCGGAGGGTCGCCGGAGGCGGGCTCCGGTGTCCCTGGCCGTCGCGGGGCCGCCCTGGCGTGTGGCGGTGCGATCCCGTGTCCGTTTCCCCGGCGGGGTCCGGCTTTTGTGGCCCGAGGCGATTCCCGCGTCCTCTCCCTCGCGCCTCCGGTGCCTCGCCCTCCGTGGCCCCGGTGCGGCCCCCACCCCCCCTCGCTGCCTCGGCGGGCTGGGCCGTTCGCCCTCCCCCCCTCCGGGGGAGGGTGGACTCTTTGAAGGCTCTGCTCCCCGCGTGCCTGTGGGGGCTTTGTGGGGTTGGGGTCTGTCCGTGACCGGTGGCGGTGGCCGGTGGTTTTCCCCACGTGAGGACGCGTGTTGGCTGGCAGTGGCTGAGGCACGACGGCCCCCGGTTGGCCGCGTCAGGTGCCGCCTCCCCGTCCCGCGGGACCGCCCTTGCCCTCGGAGGGTGCTGGCGGTGAGATCCCGTGTGTGGTGGTGGGGGTGTGTGTGCTCTGGCGTGACTGGCCGGCTGGACGCGTGGTGAGGCCCTTCCGCCCGCACCGTCGTCGCGTGGGTGGGCCCTGGCCCTTCCCCGTCGCCCTTTGCCGCGCCTTCCTCCGTCTGCTGAGCGGCCCTGGCCCGTCTCCTTTCGCTCTCTTGCTTCTCGTCCGCTTCCCGACCCGGGTCGCCGTGACCCTGCTGTGTTTCGCCTCCCCTTGGGCCCGCCGTGTCTTGGGGGTTGGGGGTTTCGTCCCCCCCTTCCGCGTGTCGAGCCGCCCCGGGTGGCGGTGGCGCCGCTCGTCGGCTTGTTGGCGTGCGTGGGGGAAGGAGAAGGAGGAGGAGGAGGAGAGGGGGGCGTCGTCGCCCCCACCCCCCCCCCGCTCTCCCCCGGTGGCGTCGGCGGCTCCGTGGCGGCGGTGGTGCTCGCGTGTGCGCCCTGAGCCCCGTGGGTGTGTAGTGGCCGGTTCCTCCGGGCCGTTGCGTCGTGGACTTGGTGTGGCGGCCGGTGTCGCGTGTGTGCGGGCGCCGGTCGGCCTGGGCAGGGGTGTAGGAGGGGATGTGACTCCCCTCCTTGGGTGGCGTTTGGTGTGCCCTGGTGCCACCGCGTCCCCACCCCGAGCCCCCGCGCCCGACTCCACGCCCGCCCGGGCAGGGTGTGGCTGGGGTGGGCTCCGGCCCGCCTCAAGCCTTGCTCTGTCGGGGCGCGCTCGGACGAGGCGCGGTCACGACGCGGACGACCCGCCGGTGCCGGTCCCTTCCCCCGCTGGCTCGGGGTCGCCCTCGCGTGCCCGCTGTCGTTCGGGGTCCGCTCCGTCCGCCGGGGGTGTGTGTGTCTGTGGGGCGGGAGCCTCCGGGCCCCCCTCCCCCGCCTCCCGGTCTCCTCTTCCCCCCTCCGCCGCCTCTGCCGTGCACCCATCCCTGGGGTGTGTGCCGGGTGAGCTGCCGGGGCTCGACCCGCTC
>NW_026909024.1:137500-155000 GCF_033115175.1 Lepus europaeus | reverse complement strand
GCTCGATCTATTGCGAGGCAGAATGTCAGAAAAATCTTGATTCGATCATAATTACCTATCCACCTCTCTCTCTCTCTCTCTCTCTCTCTCTCTCTCTCTCTCTCTCTCTCTCGGTAGAGCATCACAGAAATCTCGATTCATACACCACTATCCATCCACCCTGAGGCAGAACATCAGAAAATTCACCAAACATGATTACTTATTTCTTTAGTGCAAGGCAGAGCATCAGAAAAATCTAAAATTCCTACGCCATTATCTAACTCTTCATTCATTCATTCATTCATTCACTGAAAGGCAGACATCTCAGTTCAAACACGATTATCTATGATCGATCGATCGATCAAAAAAATCACGAATCAAAAGCAATTATTGATTTGTTTATTGTGAAGCGGAGTACCAGAAATGCCATGATTCAAACATGACTATTTCAGGGCTGGTGCTGAACACCAAAAGTGATTGTTGATAGCAAGGCAGAGCATCAGAAATATCCCACACCCACTCATGTCTCTTTCACAGATTTACATTTGCACTTGGGCGACATGGTACTGTATTCCCATCCCACACACATTAGCAGGGAGCTGGATTTCATGGAGTGCAGCCGGGACTCAAACTGCTGCTTTCTCCATCCATAGGGATGCCTATGTCAGGGGTGGGGGTGGTGTGTGCACGACCATGACAAGCCCCAGATGGGACTTTTTTTTTTTTTCCTTAATCAAGGTTGGTATCACGGATGGACATCTTCCTTATAATCCTAATTTACAGTCATCGATGCCACTGGATGGGGGCCGCGGCGGGGTGTGGTGGGGTGCGGTGGGGCGCGGCGGGGCGGGGCGGGGCGCGGCGGGTGGGAGAAGTCATTTGAACTCAAAATGGAGTCTTTAGTGCCAGAGTGTCAGGAGCCATTTTGAATCTAAAAGGAAGGTCAATAGGTGCAGAAATTGAACACTGGGTGGCGGGTCAGCACCCAGGTCTGCTCAATCGTAGTGATCTTTGGAAAGCTGAAAATGCTAAGGGTGAAAAACACCGGAGTGAGGCAGTTGGGGAGGGGGGTGTCATTATGCCCTGGTGAGTTACGTTTGGGATGCCTGCCGCTTTGAGTTCTGCTTGGCTGCTCTGCTTAACATACAGCTTCCCATGAATAGGTCCTGGGAGCACCTTTTCCTTATATGAAGGGAGAGAGATGACATAGATAGGAGAGCCAGGAACCAGTGGATGAAAACAATCTCCCTCCCTCCCTCCCTCCCTCCCTCCCTTCCTTCCAACACGGCTATCTATCTATCTATCTATCTAGAGCATCCGGAAAAAAAATCACAATTCAAAAATGAATGTTGATTTATTTGGAGGCAGAGCATCAAAAAGTACCAATTCAAACTCTGTCATCTATCTATCTATCTATCTATCTATCTATCATGAGGCAGAATGCCCAAAAAAATCACGATTCAAAAATTTTCCTTCCTTCCTTCCTTCCTTCCTTCCTTCCTTCCTTCCTTCCTTCCTTCCTTCCTTCCAAGGCAGAGTACCAGAAAAATCATGCATCTGGACTCAAAATGGAATCTTTCCTACCAGGATAGCGGAGCCCTTTTGAATCTAAAAGGAAGGTCAGTAGGTGCAGAAATTGAACACTACGTGTTCTAAATCAATCAAGCCATCTTAAGAAATAAGTGCCCCACAGTAGGTGGGACTGGACCAGGTCAAGACATTTTAGCAAGAAGTAGGAAGAGCCCACACTCTGATATAAGATGCTAATGTTCCAAGTGGTATTTTATTTATTTATTTTTTAAGTACTTCTCCAGGGTACCTGTCTTCAGAAATTTTTCTTTCATAAGATCTATTTATTAGGTAGGAAGGAAGGAAGGAAGGAAGATTGCTTTTTTTTTTTTTTTAGTTATGTATTGGAAACAGTTATAGAGAGGCAGAGACAGAGACAGAGACAGAGTCTTCCATCCCCTGGTTCACCTCCAGATGGCTGCAATGGCCGGAGCCATGCTGATCCAAAGCCAGGAGCCAGGAGCTTCTTCCAGGTCACCCACATGGGTGCAGGGGCCCGAGGAGGACTTGGGCCATCTTCTGCTGCCTTCCCACACCATAGCAGAGAGCTGGATCGGCCCCAATACAGCGCAATCTTTATTTTTAAAAAAAAATGTTAAAAGATTTATTTATTTGGGGCGGGCGCTGCAGTGCAGCGGGTTAATGCCCTGGCCTGAAGCACCAGCATCACACAGGAGTGCCATCAGATGGAAGACCTCTCTCTGCCTCTCCTCTCTCTGTGTGACTCTGACTTTCAAGTAAATGAAAAACTCTGAAAAAAAAAATAGATCTATTTATTTATTTATTTACTTACTTACTTACTTACTTATTTGAAAGAGTTACACAGAGAGAGGAGAGGCAGAGAGAGTGAGAGAGGTCTTTTGTCTGATGGTTCACTCCCCAATTGGCTGCAATGGCTGGAACTGCGCAGATCTGAAGCCAGGAGCCAGGAGCTTCTTCTGGGTCTTGCATGGGGGGGTGTAGGGGCTCAAGGACTCGGGCCATCTTCCACTGCTTTCCCGGGCCATAACATAGAGCTGGATTGGAAGAGGAGCAGCCGGGACTCAAAACTGGCACACATAGGGGATGCTGGCGCTTCAGGCCAAGGCGTTAACCCGCTGCACCGCAGCAGCGCCGGCCCCCAGTGCAATCTTTCTTAAAAAAAAAAAAAAAAAAAAAAAAAAAAAGAAAGAAAGAAAGAAAGAAAGAAAGAAAGAAAAAAAGAAAAAAAATCTCAAGGGGACTCGGCTCAGCTGTGACTCCGTGATCTGCTAATATGAGATCTATTTCCAGTCCCTCCTCTTCCATTTCCAATCCAGCTCCTTGCTAATTCACCTGGAAAGCCACGGGAAGATTGACCCACTACTTGAACCAGCTGGGAGATGTGGGACAGATGAAACTCCTGGCACCTGCCTCCTGGATTTGCCCTGGCCACCCAGAGCCCATCCAGCAGATGGAAGACCTCTGTTTCTCTCCCAACCCTCAGCCAGTTACCCCATACCTTTTCCACATACATAAGGATAAATTAAATTTAAAAAGAATTGGCTAACTAAGTCTCTGAAAAGGGGGGGAGGGGGATGGGCTGGCCCTGGGCATAGTAGGTTAAGCATCTGCCAGTGTGTGTGGCTCCATGCTCTGATATGAGATGCTGATGTCCCAAATGGTGTTTTTTTTTTTTTAATTTATTTATTTTTTTGACAGGCAGAGTAGACAGAGAGAGAGAGACAGAGAGAAAGGTCTTCCTTTGCCGTTGGTTCACCCTCCAATGGCCGACGCGGCTGTCGCGTTGTGGCCGGCGCACCGCGCTGATCCGAAGGCAGGAGCCAGGTGCTTCTCCTGGTCTCCCATGGGGTGCAGGGCCCAAGCACTTGGGCCATCCTCCACTGCACTCCCGGGCCACAGCAGAGAGCTGGCCTGGAAGAGGGGCAACCGGGACAGAATCCGGCGCCCCTGGCCGGCGCCGCGGCTCACTAGGCTAATCCTCCGCCTTGCGGCGCCGGCACACCGGGTTCTAGTCCCGGTTCGGGCACCGATCCTGTCCCGGTTGCCCCTCTTCCAGGCCAGCTCTCTGCTGTGGCCAGGGAGTGCAGTGGAGGATGGCCCAAGTGCTTGGGCCCTGCACCCCATGGGAGACCAGGAGAAGCACCTGGCTCCTGCCATCGGATCAGCGCGGTGCGCCGGCCGCAGCGCGCTACCGCGGCGGCCATTGGAGGGTGAACCAACGGCAAAAAGGAAGACCTTTCTCTCTGTCTCTCTCTCACTGTCCACTCTGCCTGTCAAAAATAATAATAATAATAATAATAATAATAATTAAAAAAAAAAAAAAAGAATCCGGCGCCCCGACAGGGACTAGAACCCGGTGTGCCGGCGCTGCAAGGCGGAGGATTAGCCTAGTGAGCCGTGGCGGCGCCGGCCTTGTGTTTTTTTTGTGTTTTTTTTTTTTTTTTTAAGAGCTTCTCCAGAGTACCTGACTTCAGGAATTTTTATTTTGTAAGATCTATTTATTTGAAAGAAAGGAAGGAAAGATAGATTTATTTATTTATTTAAAACACAGAGTTACAGAGAGGCAGAGGCAGAGAGAGGCAGAGTCTTCCATCCCCTGGTTCACTGCCCAGATGGCTGCAATGGCTGGAGCTACGCCGCTCCAAAGCCAGGAGCCAGGAGCTTCTTCCCAGTCTCCCACGTGGGTGCAGGGGCCCAAGGACTTGGGCCATCTTCTACTGCTTTCCCAGGCCATAGCAGAGAGCTGGATTGGCCCCAGTACAGTGCAATCTTTAAAAAAATAATAATAATGATAATAATCTTGGGCTGGCGCGTGGCTCACTAGGCTAATCCTCCACCTTCGGCGCCAGCACACCGGGTTCTAGTCCCGGTTGGGGTGCCAGATTCTGTCCCGGTTGCTAGTCTTCCAGTCCAGCTCTCTGCTGTGGCCTGGGAAGGCAGTGGAGGATGGCCCAAGTCCTCCCTTGGGCCCTGCACCCATAAGGGAGACCAGGAGAAGCACCTGGCTCCTGGCTTCGGATCGGTGCAGCGCGACAGCCGCAGCGGCCCTTGGCGGGTAAACCAACAGAAAAGGAAGACCTCTCTCTCTCTCTCTCTCTCTCTCTCTCTCTCTCTTTTGACAGGCAGAGTGGACAGTGAGAGAGAGAGGCAGAGAGAAAGGTCTTCCTTTTGCCATTGGTTCACCCTCCAATGGCCGCCGCGGCTGGCGCGCTGCGGCCGGCGCACCTCGCTGTTCCGAAGGCAGGAGCCAGGTGCTTATCTTGGTATCCCATGGGCCACTTGGGCCATCCTCCACTGCACTCCCTGGCCATAGCAGAGAGCTGGCCTGGAAGAGGGGCACCGGGACAGAATCCGGCGCCCCGACCGGGACTAGAACCCGGTGTGCCGGCGCCACTAGGCAGAGGATTAGCCTGTTGAGCCATGGCGCTGGCCGGAAGGGAAGAAGAAGGAAAAAAAAAAAAATCTTAAGGGGGCTCAGCTCAGCTGTGACTCTGTGATCCACTAATATGAGGTCCATTTCCAATCCAGCTCCTTGCTAATTCACCTGGAAAGCAACGGGAAGATTGACCTACTACTTGGGTCCCCGAGCCCAGCTGGGAGATGTGGGACAGATGAAGCTCCTGGCACTTGCCTCCTGGATTTGCCCTGGCCACCCAGAGCCCATCCAGCAGATGGAGGATCTCTCTTCCCCTCCCAACTCTCAGACAATCACCTCATAAACTCTTTCACATAAATAAGAGTGAGTTAATTTTAAAAAAGAATTGGCCAATTAAGTCTCTGAAGGGGGGGGGGGGATTGGGCTGACCCTGGGGCATAGTAGGTTAAGCATCTGCCTGTGGCTCCAGTTTGAGATGGAAGGGCTCTCTGTAACTCTGACTCTCCGGTAAAAAAAATAAAAAAAAAAATAAAGATAAAAATATTTCAAAAAAGAATTACTATTATTATTATTATTATTATTATTATTAGGGGGCCTGTGCTGTGGTGTAGCAGGTAAAACTGCCACAAGCAGTGCCGGCATCCCATATGGGCTCCCGTTCAAATCCCATCCCATCCCAGCTGGCTGCTCTCTGCTGTGGTCCGCAAAAACAGTAAAAGGTGGCCCGAGTCCTTCTGCCCCTGCACTCCCACGGGAGACATGGAAAAAGCTCAGGCTCCTGGCTTCGTATTGGTGCAACTCAGGGTGTTTCGACCACCTGGGATGTGAACTGGTGGGTGGGAGACCTCTGCCTCTGCCTCTCTGTAACTGGCTTAACCACACTGGTCCTGTGTGTAGAAATTTGCTGGCATCACAACTTGTATGAATGAAGCAGATTTCATAATATAAAGACACTGCTGGGACTGGCATTGTGGTGCATCAGGTACAGCAGCCGCCTGTGACCCCCCAGCATCTCACATGGGCACCAGTTTGAGCCTTAGCCGCTCCAGTTCCAATCCAGCTCCCTGATAATGGCCTGGGTGGTGGCATCAGAGGATATCCCAAGTCCTTAGGCACCTGGAAGAAGCTCCTGGTTCCTGGGTTCATCGTGGCCCAACCCTGGCCATGGTGGCCATCTGTGGGAGTGAACCTGATGTCTCACATTCTCTCTCCCCCACCCCATCTCTATCTATCTCTATCTCTCTCTCTGTTTTTCACCTTGCACATAAGCAAGCAAATAGGCTAATACAGAAGGATCTGTGAGCAGAGATGCATCTGGCAGCAGCCTCGTATGTTCGGGCCAAAGAACAACTGGTAAGTTAAACATGCCTGTGGATGGGCTCATGGTGGAATACACCAGTGTGGACCTATGCCCAAGAAGAAAAAGAAAAAAAATATATACTTGTGCCTTCTTCCTAGTTATAGAATATTCTCTGGATAAGCTAAGATGTTCCAGGGTAGGAGCAAAAGGGCAGGGAGGAAAGCTGTGTTCCTGGCATCCCTGGCCAGTTATTTCACTCCCCTGCCCCGTGCCCTCTTCCTAGGCCAGAGTCAGGGCAGAGGTGCCCATGGGGACAGACATGGGGGGAGGACACACACCCTCCCTGAATGAATCTTGTCTCCTCCAACACCTATCCTGCCACTGTGATGACTTTGCAAGGCACAGCTGAAGAGAGAAACTGGTAGCCTGGCCTTGGGAATCTACTTGCCACACCCACCCACCCTCAATGACTTGGAATCTGCCTCATTCAATTGGCTTCATTCAAATGCAGAAGAAACAGCCCAGAGCTTTTTTCTCTGTGAATGGGTTTCCCTTTCTCTTCTCCTCAGCCGCCTCCCCCCCCCACCCCCCACCCCCACCCCCCCCCCCCGCGCGCCTCAGGCCTTTGTCAGTGAATGGCCAACTTTCCCTGCTCCTCCAGAATGCTGCCTTTCTGGGGCAAAGGTCAGTCAGTCAGTCCCCTTAACGATGACGGCTACCACAGCTGAAACCCTGCCTTGAAGGCTGACATCTTTTTTTTTCTTTACGGCCTGGGGTGTGTTTGCTTGAGATAGAGTGTGCACATGTGTCTTTCAGAGGAGACAGAACCAGTGCAGTGGAATGCCAAGCAGATTCTCTTGCCGTTCTGGAATTCTGGCAGTCACGGGACAGAAGGCTAGCAGGGGATGATTTTGACGACAGACAGACAGACACCTCTGCTGAGCTGTGCTTGCTCTGGGGAGGAGGGACAGATTATGGTCATTCGCCTTTGGGTTTCACGAGCACTTCTCATTCTCCCCCCTGCTTCCCGTGGAAATCCACAGTCCCCCTCCGTGAGCCCAGGGTATCAGTGACCTCACGTGCCTTCTCAGCACCCTAACACAAGAGGTAGTTGGACAAATGTGAAGGAATCGCAGAGGAAGACTTGTTATGGCACGATGAGTGGGCGGGCGAGGTGGGGTTGGGGGCCATAGGGGGATATGGCTGTCGTTGGGCAAATAGGAAGGGTAGTGTCTGACAAATACCCCAAAGTGTTTAGGCTCCTGCTGCGCATGTGGGAGATCTGGATGCAGTCTCTGACCCAGCTCCAGCCTGTGTGTGTGTGTGTGTGTGTGTGTGTCCTCCTCTCCCTCCTTATTTTAAAAATAAAAATAGGCCTACAGCAACGAACGTGACCGTGACGTGAGCGTACCAAATGTCATGGAACTGTGCGGTTGAACATGTTTCCGACGGGAGTAGATTTCACACGAGCGAGGAAGTTTTCTGGCTTTGTCGAGTGGGGATGTGAGGGATGTGAAAATCTGACAGTGCAGCCATTTGGAGCATCAGAAAAGAAGCACTGTAAATGACTGTGGGTCCTGTGACAAAGAGTGAAAGGAGATTTTTCAACAATCCATACCCCGGGGGCCGGCGCCGGCTCACTAAGCTAATCCTCCATCTGTGGCGCCGGCACACCAGGTTCTAGTCCCGGTCAGTCGGGGTGCCGGATTCTGTCCCGGTCGCCCCTCTTCCAGTCCAGCTCTCTGCTGTGGTGACCCGGGAGTTCAGTGAAGGATGACCCAGGTCCTTGGGCCCGCACTCACGTGGGAGGCCAGGAGGAAGCACCTGGCTCCTGGCTTCGGATCGATATATATATATATATATACACACTATACATATAATTATATATAATATGTAATAGACAGCATATTATATAATATATATCACATAATATATTATAATATTTGTAATACATTATATATGATACATATATATAATATAATATGATATATACTATATATTATATAATATATGATATATTATCTTTAATATAATATATTTTGTATAATCATATATTATTATATAATATAATATATTTATAATATATAATTATATATAATATAATATGTATGATATATATTTATATGATGTAATGTGATATATTATATTATTATATATTAAATATTCATATATTTTATTCATATTCATATATTTTATTTTACGTGTATTATATATATATATGTATATGTATATACACACGCATACACAGAGGAAGTCGGTTCTGTCCGCATCCTAAAAGAAGTTCACAGAATTACCTAGTCTGTTATAGTGCGGTGACACAAGATTGGTGCTGCTGCTGTACATGGTCACTCGGATGTTTCGTGTGTCACAGAAATTTTGTCAAAGGCAGCGATAGGACAGATGAGCAGCCGTGGGACAGCCACCACTAGTATGTTCCTTCATTTTGGCGGTGTTGTGAGGGAATTTGCAAAGGTGGGCATGTTGTAGAGAGCTGTAGTTTGAAGAGGTGGGGAGTGAAACCAGCAGATGGAAGCAATCTCTCTTTCTGTGTGTTTCTCTCTACCCCCCCCCCACACACACTTTACCTTTCCGATTCAGAAATAAATAAATAAATGAATCTTAAAAAACTTGAAGAAATAGGCCGGCGCCGCGGCTCACTAGGCTAATCCTCCGCCTTGCGGCGCCGGCACACCGGGTTCTAGTCCCGGTTCAGGCACCGATCCTGTCCCGGTTGCCCCTCTTCCAGGCCAGCTCTCTGCTGTGGCCAGGGAGTGCAGTGGAGGATGGCCCAAGTGCTTGGGCCCTGCACCCCATGGGAGACCAGGAGAAGCACCTGGCTCCTGCCTTCGGATCAGCGCGGTGCGCTGGCTGTAGCGTGCCGGCCGTGGCGGCCATTGGAGGGTGAACCAACGGCAAAGGAAGACCTTTCTCTCTGTCTCTCTCTCTCTGTCTCTCTGTCTCTGTCTCTCTCTCTCTCTCTCTCTCTCACTATCTGCCTGTCAAAAATAAATTTAAAAAAAAAAAACTTGAAGAAATAATGTGTGATGTGTGGTGGGCGTTCGGATCAACGGTTAGAGTTTTCGGCATGGGGTGCTCCCGTTTCATGCAGTGGACATGGGTTCGATTCCTGACTCTCCTCTGATTCAAGCTTTCTGCAGGGGCATGGGCATGCCCTGGGAGGCAGCAGGTGAGGTTTCAAGTACTTGGCTCCCTGACATCTATGTGTGGGGATCGTTAGAAAGCCCCATGGTGAAAAAATAGAGTCAGACGCTATTGGGTGTGAGTGATGGGAACTGTCAGTGCTGCACGCCAGAATCTCCACTGGTGGGGAGCTAGAGTAAAAAATCCAATCCAGGTACTCCAGTGGGAGAGGTGGATCATCTTAATGATTAGTTGAAGATAGTTGAAGATTCCATCCCACAATCCATCACTTTCTTTTCACTTTTTAATGGATTACATACTTATTGGAGAGGCAGCATTACAGAGACAGGGAAGGAGAGAAGGAGGAGGAGGAGAATGAGAGAAAGAGAGAGAGAGAGAGAGAGAGAGAGAGAGATGCGAGCATTGTGGGGCATCTGGTTAAGCTGGATCAGTCCTGCCTGGACCAGGTGGCACTCAAACCCATGCTGCTGTGGGATGCCAGCATTGCAGGCAGAGGCTTGAGACCAAGGAACCGCTTCCTAGGCCCCTGAGGTTGCCACTGCCTGCGATGCCAGAGTCCAACTCCCTGCTAATGTGCTTGGGAAGATAGCAAAAGATGGCCTGAGTGCTTGGGCCCCTGCACCTATACAGGAGACCTCGATGAAGTTCCAAGCTCCTGGGTTTGGCCTGGCCCAGCCCAGGCTGTTGTAGTTCCATTTGTGGGAGTGAGCCGACTGTCTCTGTAACTACCTTTCGAGTAAATCAATACATCTTTCTGTGTAAAGAAAAGAAGGAGAACCTGGTTGGTGACAGACATCTTTGAGACTACCGGTTATTTTTAAGCAGGAGGTTTCTGGGAATAAAGCGGATACTGTCGATAGCCCTACCTGGACTCTCTTTGGACAGGTCTCTGTGGATGTGGAGTCGATGGGGAAGGAGGGAGGCAGGTAAGGAAGGAGGGAGGATTCAGTGTGAAATTTCTGCTTCCCTTCGTCTTCACCGGGCCCTCACTCCGCGCGAGCCGAGCCGAGCCGAGCTGAGTCTCTCTTGCCTGAGGCTCGCGCACCACCTAGCGGCCACAGTATTGAACACGGGTTTGGTGAGGCAGAGCTAAGATGGAGTCACAACTTCCAGGGCCAGCGGGCGGTTGGGGGTGGGGGCTTGTTTGGCGCAGGCTGGGTGCGGAGCGCCTTTGGACTTCCTCCTTTGGAAGCTGCTGGCGTGCCTTTGGATGGGGCTGGCCCATCTGAGACTGGAGACTGGGGTCGGTCGGTCTCCCTCCCCACCCCCACCCGCCCCGAGTCTCCCCTTCTTCACCTGGAAAGGTGGAAGAAGAAAGTTGTTTGTTCTGAACGACATCGACCCCGGATTTTGTCCCCATAGGAAACCGTAGACACGACTGCCCTGTGGATTTTCTGACTTGGGTGCCTGGATTCAAAAAGAAAGAAAGAGAGAGAGAGAGAGAGAGAGAGAGAGAGAGAGAGAGAGAGAGAGAGAAAGAAAGAAAGAAAGAAAGAAAGAAAGAAAGAAAGAAAGAAAGAAAGAAAACTAGTGTCTGGGTCTTCTTCTTCTTCTCCCTTAAGGAGACTATGGCCCAGACCTGACCTCTAATTTGATCAGGCAACCCCCCTCTCGCCCGTGCTTTGGTTCCCTTGACTGAATTTTTCTCATTGTCCTCCGTGCCTGCGGCTTTGGCTGCCACGTGTAGAGAATGATATCTACCCCAAAAGGAAGGCCTCAAAGGCCGCCTGAGGAGCGATGTTTCTCTGTGATCTACTTCTATCTGTTGCTCCTCATCTTCCCCCCCAGTCCCAGGGGAGCGAGCCTTGGGAGCCAGAAGACTTCTTCTCCCAGGTGGGTTCCAGAGACCTGACATCCCTCCCTGCCCTGGTGTTCCAGGGTGGGTGGTCAAGCTGCAGTCAAAATGTGTGTATGGTGCACTGGTTTATTTTGGTATGTCATTGTGACAGACTCACAGACACACACACACATGCGCGCGCACACACACACGTAGCTCTGAAGGGCTCTCTCCATCTCCACACACACGCATACACGTACACACAGGTCTGACTGGGTGTGTTGTTTCTCTGGAACACTTGGAAGGCCATTTTAGGGGCAGTGCCTTCCCAGGCACAGAGGAGAGTGGATGAGAACTTCTCAGGAGCAAAACCCCTCTTGGAATGGGAGGGTGAGTGGTGCTGCGGTGTCTCTTGGGGTGCGGTGGCTGGCTCTCCCCTGCTTCTTTCTGTGCCTCACCGGAGGGAGCAGAAGCTTCTTGTGGGCTGAGCTGGATCCTGTGTGCCCAGACGCTGCTCACTGTGCAGCCATTTCTGCTCATGTGCTGGGAAGGGGAAGCCAGGCCAGGCTCCTGTCCTGTTTCCCAGAGACCCAGTCTGCTCTCTTCCTCCTCTGACCCCTACCTGCTGATGGGGAGCAGAGTAAAGTGCTCGCTCTCTCTCTCTCCCTCTCCTTGCTCTCTCTGGAAGACTGTCCTCCCTTCTTTCACATCTCTGATCCACTGCCATTCCACCTCCTTTCTGCCCCCAAAAGAGGTCCTTGGCTCCCCTAAGATCTTAGAAGAAAGACAGATAGAGGCCGGCGCCATGGCTCACTAGGCTAATCCTCTGCCTGCGGCGCTGGCACCCTGGGTCCTAGTCCCAGTCGGGGCACTGGATTCTGTCCCGGTTGCTCCTCTTCCAGTCCAGCTCGCTGCTGTGGCCCAGGAGTGCAGTGGAGGATGGCCCAAGTGCTTGGGCCCTGCACCCGTAAGGGAGACCAGGAGAAGCACCTGGCTCCTGGCTTCGGATTGGTGCAGCACGCTGGCCTGGCCGTAGCGGCCATTTGGGGGGGGGGTGTGAACCAACGGAAGTAAGACCTTTCTCTCTGTCTCTGTCTCTCTCTCTCTCTCACTGTCTAACTCTGCCTGTCCAAAAAAAAAAAAAAAAAAAAAAAAAAAAAAAAAAAAAGAAAAGAAAAAGAAATTTTTTTTCTTATTTTTCTTTTTTTTTCTTTTTTGGTTCACCCTCCAATGGCCACCGCGCTGGCTGGCGCACCGCGCTGGTCTGAAGGCAGGAGCCAGATGTTTCTCCTGGCCTATTGAGCCTATTGAGCCGTGGTGCCGGCTAAAAGACAGAAATTTAAAGCTAGCTAGTGGGAGCTAGGCAGCGTTGTGGCACAACAGGTTAAAGACAATGTCAGCGGAAGATGGGCCAAGTAGTTGTGTCCTTGTCACCCACAATGGTGACCCAGATGGAGTTCCTGGCTGCTGGCTTTGGCCTAGCCCAGCCTCAGCTGCTGTGGGCATTTGGGAAATGAATGAGTGGATGGAAGATCTCTCTCTCTCTCTCTCCCTCTCTCTCTCTCCCCCACCACCTCTCCTACCTCTCCTCTCTCCCCCCTCTCTCTATCCTTCTCTTTGTCACTGCATTTCACATAAAAAAGAAAGAAAAATTGCATAAATCAACGTATCTCTCCAAGAAACATAGAAAGCCGGGCAGGTTTGTTGTGCTTCCACCCTGCCTCCCGGTCTTCCAGTGGTGACCCTTCGCATTTCCTTTCAACTCCTGGTGGTGGAAGGAGACACACATCGAGGAGATACTGGGCCATCCTTTATAACAGTACTACCTAGGGAGGGAGGGCGGGCCGTCCCGGCTGGAGACAGTGATTGCATTGAAGAAAGTGAGAGTGTGAGTGTGAGTGTGTGCCTGTGTTCCTGTCTGGCCCAGCTACCAGCTAACGGGAGGCCCTCCCGCTCATCATTGGATGAGATTTCTGGAGAGCCAGGCCTGGAGAAACGTGGCCCAAGGGTGTGTGTGTGTGTGTGTGAGAGAGAGAGAGAGAGAGAGAGAGAGAGAGAGAGAGAGAGAGAGAATCTGGAGCTGACTCACGGGCCTGGGACCCAGTGTCATTCCCCATTCACCTTCCTCCCTCGGCCTCCTCTGCCCTGTCCTGCCCTTCATCCCCCCCTTCCTCCCCACCCACCCCCGCCGAGAGAACCAAAGCTCTCTACGGCGATACTCGCGCGCCACCTAGCGACCACAGTATCAGATCGGGCACGGTGGCCGGTGAAAGCCAAAATGGCGCTGGCGACTAAACAGTGTCCTGAGTATCGCGAGGCTTCGGGGTGGAGGCTGCGCAGTGGTTGGGGGCCTGTTTAGCACATGCGCGGTGTGGAGCACAGGCGAGCTTTCTGCTGTGGGGTGGGCGGCGGGGGGGGGGCATTTTTCTCTGGGCTGGGGCGCCGCCGCCGCCGCCGCCGCCGCCGCCGCTGCCGCCGCGCCGCCGCGCTGCCGCGAGAAGGGTGGGGAGCTGGCCGGGGGCGGGGAGCGGGCTGTGACTGGGGGTCGGCTCTTGGGTCCTTGGGCGCCACCCTGGGTGATCTGAGTCCCCTGTGGGTCACCGTTGGCGTCTTTCTTTCTCTTTCTTTCTTTCTTTCTTTCTTTCTTTCTTTCTTTCTTTCTTTCTTCCTTCCTTCCTTCCTTCCTTCCTTCCTTCCTTCCTTCCTTCCTTCCTTCCTTCTTCTTATGTTCTCTTTCTCAGTTTATTCCCTGTTGTCTCTTGCTCTCGTGCTGTTCCCCGCTCGTCCGTGTGTCTGTCCGTCTCCTTCTAGCTTCTTTCTCTTTCTCACGACTTTATTTCTCACTCCCCCTTTGACTTGATATTCTTTGCCCTTTCTTATTTTTTCTTCCCACTTGCTTGCCTTCTCTCTCTCTGTCTCTGTCTCTGTCTCTCTGTCTCTTTCTCTCTCGTCTTTTTAAATCTTCATGCTCTCTCCTCTCTTCCTTATTTTGGTTTCATTTTTGTCTCCCACCTTCCCTCATGTGTTTCCTCTCTTTGTCGTGTCCTCGTGTCCTCACGGTTTTCTTTCTAAACTTCCATTCCTTCTTTTCCCCATTTTTTACGTTTTCTTTCTCTCTTCTTAGTTTTTGTCTTTCTGTTCGTCCTCCTTTTTTTTTCTTCTTACTCCAATTCTCTCTCTCTCTCTCTCTCTCTCTCTCTCTCTCTCTCTCTCTCTCGTGTTCTTTCAATGTTTTCCCCTCTTTTTAATTCTCTCTGCCACTCTCTTGTCTTTTCTTCCTCCTTTCCTTTCCTTCCTTCACCTTTGGGTGGCCAAGTGGACTTTTTAAAGAAGTCTTTAGATTCCCAGGGTCACTGGGAAGAACGCACGGTCCTGAGTGCAACACGATTCTCATCAATTCTTATGTGAATGTGATATCAATACAAAGAGAAGAGGTTCGATGTAGTTCACAGATACAAAAAATAAGAATATGACACACTCCACTCCACTCCACTCCCCCCTCGCCCCCCCCCCCCCGTTTTTTAAAACTTCTGTGTAAATAGTGATCTGTGGAGTGTATCCCAGGCAATAGTGAAGCCCATGGATGGCCTCTGCCACAGATGGTGTGCTGCCAGAGGATGAGCCTCCTTCCCGATGCCCCCCTCTCCCTCCCCACACACACCCCGTGAGCCAAGAGAAGACGAAGACCCCCTCCCTGGGGGTCTGACAGGCTGACTCCCGGAGCCAGGTGAGGCCAGACCTGTCTTTGGGAGGCACTTCATGCTCTGAGATTTCCAGCCTGCTGAGTCCCAACCCTCGGCTGTGTGGGCACCTATGCCCCACAGCCTTTGTGGTTATGCAGACACCTGCCCCCGACCCCCTCCACACACTCTCTGCCCCCGGGCAGCCGAGAAACACGTTCTGAGCGTCCCCCTGCCGCCTGGATGCATCCAGCTGGCTGTCCCTTGGTTCCTCGGTGTCGGTTGTTGGACTCCACCTGGTGGCCGCCTTGATATGGCTGTCGCGGGCTCCGGAGCCGGCAAGGGATGACAAGTGGCCGAGGAGCCCGAGACAGAGTGTGACAAAGTCCCTAAGCTGCAGGAAGGACTGTCCCTGCCCTGCTGGGACCTGGGGGCCTGATGTATTGGTCGGAGATTGGGCCTGGAGGATGGCAAGTGAGCAGGCGGAGGCTGTGGAGGGAGGCGGGCGTCGCCTCGCGCCTGAACGTGGCTAGACTGGGGTGGCGCTACTGTTGGCGGGTAGACCAGCACACCCTGTCACACTACGTACTGGTAGTGCTGCTGCCACCACTGCCACCAACTGCAGAGACCGACCGGAGATGTCGATCTGTGGGCGGCAGAGGGAAGGGTGCCTTGGCCTGGGACTTTGTTTTTCCTTTTTTTTTTTTTTTTTTTTTCTTTCTTCTTTCTTCGAAGTCCTTCTGCACTTGGGCCTAACCCTAATTACTTGCTACTTGCCACTAAGGAAGGTCTGGACTGTTTTGTTTTTTTGTTTTGTTTTGTTTTGTTTTGTTTTTTTCCCCAAAGTCCCCCTTCAGGGAGTGATCGAAGGTCGCTTTTTTTTTTTTTTTTTTTCCCCCTTTGACAGGCAGAGCGGACAGTGAGAGAGAGAGACAGAGAGAAAGGTCCTCCGTTGCCATTGGTTCACCCTCCAATGGCTGCCACGGCCAGTGCGCTGCGGCCGGCGCACCACGCTGATCCGAAGGCAGGAGCCAGGTGCTTCCTTCTGGTCTCCCATGGGGTGCAGGGCCCAAGCACTTGGGCCATCCTCCACTGCACTCCCGGGCCACAGCAGAGAGCTGGCCTGGAAGAGGGGCAACCGGGACAGAATCCGGCGCCCCGACCGGGACTATAACCCGGTGTGCCGGCGCCCCAAGGTGGAGGATTAGCCTATTGAGCCACGGCGCCGGCCCCTGGGTTGCCTTTTGAGGGCCAGAGGCCAGTCTACTGGAGCCCGTGTGTGTGTGAGTTAAGGATGTAGGTGGCGGGTGGCGGGTGGCGGGTGGCATGCTCATGTCCCTATTCCCCCTCCCCCACCCCAGGTCGACCAGGTGGCAGAGGAGTGTGCTCTAACAGAGATGGGTGGCATTTTGGGGACAAGTGACCGGGTCCCCAAGCTCAGAGGTGGCTGTGTCCAGTGCATCAGCCCCGTGCCCTCTCGCGTGGACATTTTTATACTTGGAGTTGTGGTTTTGGACCTGCAGGTAAGTGCTGACACGCTGTTCTCTGGTGACTGTCGCCAGAGAGAGGGGACTCCGGACGTGCGTTGGGGACACGGGGACAAAGTGGGCTTCCAGTGGGCTGGTGCTCGACCGTGCTCCTTTCTGAGAGCCACCTGCTTGGGCTCGCGCGGTGGCTTGTGTGCGTTCGTCCCGGTTGTCCCGCGACGGTGATGCCACCTCCGGCCTATGGTGCCCGAGGGCGGTGGGGGTGAGGCGGGCGTCGGGTCCTCTACCCGCGTGCGCTCCTTGCCGCTGGTGAGCCGATCGCCTGGTGGTTGTGACAACCCTCTGACTGAAAGGACCTCGATGAGGGGTGGCTTCATGCCACACGTGTGCGTGTCAGGCGTTCTCCGCTGGGGTTGTCTACCGCCTGCAGTGGGAGGCGGGGGCCGGCGAGGCTGCAGCGGGCCCCACTGGTGGCTGTCCTTGCCGGGTCGTGCCCCCCGCCCTCACTCCACGTGTTAAAACTCCGAGCTGACTGTGACCGATGTGGTGCTGTGGTGCTCTCCTGGGCCGGACCTAAGCTGCTCCAGATGAGGGACGGCCGTTCATGGCGAACGCTGCCGAGCCTCTCGTTCTGGCCTGCGGGCCCCTCGTTCTGCCTTCCCCACCCGTGGGTGGTGTGTGGGTAGCAGGGGTGCGGAAACCGGCCCGACCTCTGCTGTCCCCGTGCTTTTGCGCGCGGGGGGGTGCTGGGGTCCTGTGACGTGGCGGGCATCCCTCGCTGTCGCCCTGTCGTGGGCTGTGGCTGTGGAGCCTTGACTCCACGCGAGCCTGTGCGGTGCCCCTGGAGCGGTCCAGGTTGTGCCTCAGGTGCCTGAAGCCGAGTGGTGGTGTTGCTCCTGTCCCCCCAGTGCCCTCTCCCGGGTGTCGCTGCTGTGGCTGCCTCTGGCTGCTGCCTGTGCCCCTTGGGAGTGTTGGGGGGTCGAGGCGGTAAGAGAAGGGGAGACCCGTGCGTGCTTCGCCTCGCTGGAGGGAGGCTGCCGGTGTCGTGCCGTCCCCACGTGTGTGGGGGGTATCGGCTTGGCGGGCGCATGCCTGCGTGCTTGCCACCCCCTGTGGGGTGGTGTGTGCCAGGTGTGTCGAGCGGTCGCGGCGTGGTCCGGCCCGGCTGGACGAGTGCGGGGGCTGGGA
>NW_026909024.1:102500-120000 GCF_033115175.1 Lepus europaeus | reverse complement strand
GAGCATCACAGAAATCTCGATTCATACACCACTATCCATCCACCCTGAGGCAGAACATCAGAAAATTCACCAAACATGATTACTTATTTCTTTAGTGCAAGGCAGAGCATCAGAAAAATCTAAAATTCCTACGCCATTATCTAACTCTTCATTCATTCATTCATTCATTCACTGAAAGGCAGACATCTCAGTTCAAACACGATTATCTATGATCGATCGATCGATCAAAAAAATCACGAATCAAAAGCAATTATTGATTTGTTTATTGTGAAGCGGAGTACCAGAAATGCCATGATTCAAACATGACTATTTCAGGGCTGGTGCTGAACACCAAAAGTGATTGTTGATAGCAAGGCAGAGCATCAGAAATATCCCACACCCACTCATGTCTCTTTCACAGATTTACATTTGCACTTGGGCGACATGGTACTGTATTCCCATCCCACACACATTAGCAGGGAGCTGGATTTCATGGAGTGCAGCCGGGACTCAAACTGCTGCTTTCTCCATCCATAGGGATGCCTATGTCAGGGGTGGGGGTGGTGTGTGCACGACCATGACAAGCCCCAGATGGGACTTTTTTTTTTTTTCCTTAATCAAGGTTGGTATCACGGATGGACATCTTCCTTATAATCCTAATTTACAGTCATCGATGCCACTGGATGGGGGCCGCGGCGGGGTGTGGTGGGGTGCGGTGGGGCGCGGCGGGGCGGGGCGGGGCGCGGCGGGTGGGAGAAGTCATTTGAACTCAAAATGGAGTCTTTAGTGCCAGAGTGTCAGGAGCCATTTTGAATCTAAAAGGAAGGTCAATAGGTGCAGAAATTGAACACTGGGTGGCGGGTCAGCACCCAGGTCTGCTCAATCGTAGTGATCTTTGGAAAGCTGAAAATGCTAAGGGTGAAAAACACCGGAGTGAGGCAGTTGGGGAGGGGGGTGTCATTATGCCCTGGTGAGTTACGTTTGGGATGCCTGCCGCTTTGAGTTCTGCTTGGCTGCTCTGCTTAACATACAGCTTCCCATGAATAGGTCCTGGGAGCACCTTTTCCTTATATGAAGGGAGAGAGATGACATAGATAGGAGAGCCAGGAACCAGTGGATGAAAACAATCTCCCTCCCTCCCTCCCTCCCTCCCTCCCTTCCTTCCAACACGGCTATCTATCTATCTATCTATCTAGAGCATCCGGAAAAAAAATCACAATTCAAAAATGAATGTTGATTTATTTGGAGGCAGAGCATCAAAAAGTACCAATTCAAACTCTGTCATCTATCTATCTATCTATCTATCTATCTATCATGAGGCAGAATGCCCAAAAAAATCACGATTCAAAAATTTTCCTTCCTTCCTTCCTTCCTTCCTTCCTTCCTTCCTTCCTTCCTTCCTTCCTTCCTTCCTTCCAAGGCAGAGTACCAGAAAAATCATGCATCTGGACTCAAAATGGAATCTTTCCTACCAGGATAGCGGAGCCCTTTTGAATCTAAAAGGAAGGTCAGTAGGTGCAGAAATTGAACACTACGTGTTCTAAATCAATCAAGCCATCTTAAGAAATAAGTGCCCCACAGTAGGTGGGACTGGACCAGGTCAAGACATTTTAGCAAGAAGTAGGAAGAGCCCACACTCTGATATAAGATGCTAATGTTCCAAGTGGTATTTTATTTATTTATTTTTTAAGTACTTCTCCAGGGTACCTGTCTTCAGAAATTTTTCTTTCATAAGATCTATTTATTAGGTAGGAAGGAAGGAAGGAAGGAAGATTGCTTTTTTTTTTTTTTTAGTTATGTATTGGAAACAGTTATAGAGAGGCAGAGACAGAGACAGAGACAGAGTCTTCCATCCCCTGGTTCACCTCCAGATGGCTGCAATGGCCGGAGCCATGCTGATCCAAAGCCAGGAGCCAGGAGCTTCTTCCAGGTCACCCACATGGGTGCAGGGGCCCGAGGAGGACTTGGGCCATCTTCTGCTGCCTTCCCACACCATAGCAGAGAGCTGGATCGGCCCCAATACAGCGCAATCTTTATTTTTAAAAAAAAATGTTAAAAGATTTATTTATTTGGGGCGGGCGCTGCAGTGCAGCGGGTTAATGCCCTGGCCTGAAGCACCAGCATCACACAGGAGTGCCATCAGATGGAAGACCTCTCTCTGCCTCTCCTCTCTCTGTGTGACTCTGACTTTCAAGTAAATGAAAAACTCTGAAAAAAAAAATAGATCTATTTATTTATTTATTTACTTACTTACTTACTTACTTATTTGAAAGAGTTACACAGAGAGAGGAGAGGCAGAGAGAGTGAGAGAGGTCTTTTGTCTGATGGTTCACTCCCCAATTGGCTGCAATGGCTGGAACTGCGCAGATCTGAAGCCAGGAGCCAGGAGCTTCTTCTGGGTCTTGCATGGGGGGGTGTAGGGGCTCAAGGACTCGGGCCATCTTCCACTGCTTTCCCGGGCCATAACATAGAGCTGGATTGGAAGAGGAGCAGCCGGGACTCAAAACTGGCACACATAGGGGATGCTGGCGCTTCAGGCCAAGGCGTTAACCCGCTGCACCGCAGCAGCGCCGGCCCCCAGTGCAATCTTTCTTAAAAAAAAAAAAAAAAAAAAAAAAAAAAAGAAAGAAAGAAAGAAAGAAAGAAAGAAAGAAAAAAAGAAAAAAAATCTCAAGGGGACTCGGCTCAGCTGTGACTCCGTGATCTGCTAATATGAGATCTATTTCCAGTCCCTCCTCTTCCATTTCCAATCCAGCTCCTTGCTAATTCACCTGGAAAGCCACGGGAAGATTGACCCACTACTTGAACCAGCTGGGAGATGTGGGACAGATGAAACTCCTGGCACCTGCCTCCTGGATTTGCCCTGGCCACCCAGAGCCCATCCAGCAGATGGAAGACCTCTGTTTCTCTCCCAACCCTCAGCCAGTTACCCCATACCTTTTCCACATACATAAGGATAAATTAAATTTAAAAAGAATTGGCTAACTAAGTCTCTGAAAAGGGGGGGAGGGGGATGGGCTGGCCCTGGGCATAGTAGGTTAAGCATCTGCCAGTGTGTGTGGCTCCATGCTCTGATATGAGATGCTGATGTCCCAAATGGTGTTTTTTTTTTTTTAATTTATTTATTTTTTTGACAGGCAGAGTAGACAGAGAGAGAGAGACAGAGAGAAAGGTCTTCCTTTGCCGTTGGTTCACCCTCCAATGGCCGACGCGGCTGTCGCGTTGTGGCCGGCGCACCGCGCTGATCCGAAGGCAGGAGCCAGGTGCTTCTCCTGGTCTCCCATGGGGTGCAGGGCCCAAGCACTTGGGCCATCCTCCACTGCACTCCCGGGCCACAGCAGAGAGCTGGCCTGGAAGAGGGGCAACCGGGACAGAATCCGGCGCCCCTGGCCGGCGCCGCGGCTCACTAGGCTAATCCTCCGCCTTGCGGCGCCGGCACACCGGGTTCTAGTCCCGGTTCGGGCACCGATCCTGTCCCGGTTGCCCCTCTTCCAGGCCAGCTCTCTGCTGTGGCCAGGGAGTGCAGTGGAGGATGGCCCAAGTGCTTGGGCCCTGCACCCCATGGGAGACCAGGAGAAGCACCTGGCTCCTGCCATCGGATCAGCGCGGTGCGCCGGCCGCAGCGCGCTACCGCGGCGGCCATTGGAGGGTGAACCAACGGCAAAAAGGAAGACCTTTCTCTCTGTCTCTCTCTCACTGTCCACTCTGCCTGTCAAAAATAATAATAATAATAATAATAATAATAATTAAAAAAAAAAAAAAAGAATCCGGCGCCCCGACAGGGACTAGAACCCGGTGTGCCGGCGCTGCAAGGCGGAGGATTAGCCTAGTGAGCCGTGGCGGCGCCGGCCTTGTGTTTTTTTTGTGTTTTTTTTTTTTTTTTTAAGAGCTTCTCCAGAGTACCTGACTTCAGGAATTTTTATTTTGTAAGATCTATTTATTTGAAAGAAAGGAAGGAAAGATAGATTTATTTATTTATTTAAAACACAGAGTTACAGAGAGGCAGAGGCAGAGAGAGGCAGAGTCTTCCATCCCCTGGTTCACTGCCCAGATGGCTGCAATGGCTGGAGCTACGCCGCTCCAAAGCCAGGAGCCAGGAGCTTCTTCCCAGTCTCCCACGTGGGTGCAGGGGCCCAAGGACTTGGGCCATCTTCTACTGCTTTCCCAGGCCATAGCAGAGAGCTGGATTGGCCCCAGTACAGTGCAATCTTTAAAAAAATAATAATAATGATAATAATCTTGGGCTGGCGCGTGGCTCACTAGGCTAATCCTCCACCTTCGGCGCCAGCACACCGGGTTCTAGTCCCGGTTGGGGTGCCAGATTCTGTCCCGGTTGCTAGTCTTCCAGTCCAGCTCTCTGCTGTGGCCTGGGAAGGCAGTGGAGGATGGCCCAAGTCCTCCCTTGGGCCCTGCACCCATAAGGGAGACCAGGAGAAGCACCTGGCTCCTGGCTTCGGATCGGTGCAGCGCGACAGCCGCAGCGGCCCTTGGCGGGTAAACCAACAGAAAAGGAAGACCTCTCTCTCTCTCTCTCTCTCTCTCTCTCTCTCTCTCTTTTGACAGGCAGAGTGGACAGTGAGAGAGAGAGGCAGAGAGAAAGGTCTTCCTTTTGCCATTGGTTCACCCTCCAATGGCCGCCGCGGCTGGCGCGCTGCGGCCGGCGCACCTCGCTGTTCCGAAGGCAGGAGCCAGGTGCTTATCTTGGTATCCCATGGGGTGCAGGACCCAACCACTTGGGCCATCCTCCACTGCACTCCCTGGCCATAGCAGAGAGCTGGCCTGGAAGAGGGGCACCGGGACAGAATCCGGCGCCCCGACCGGGACTAGAACCCGGTGTGCCGGCGCCACTAGGCAGAGGATTAGCCTGTTGAGCCATGGCGCTGGCCGGAAGGGAAGAAGAAGGAAAAAAAAAAAAATCTTAAGGGGGCTCAGCTCAGCTGTGACTCTGTGATCCACTAATATGAGGTCCATTTCCAATCCAGCTCCTTGCTAATTCACCTGGAAAGCAACGGGAAGATTGACCTACTACTTGGGTCCCCGAGCCCAGCTGGGAGATGTGGGACAGATGAAGCTCCTGGCACTTGCCTCCTGGATTTGCCCTGGCCACCCAGAGCCCATCCAGCAGATGGAGGATCTCTCTTCCCCTCCCAACTCTCAGACAATCACCTCATAAACTCTTTCACATAAATAAGAGTGAGTTAATTTTAAAAAAGAATTGGCCAATTAAGTCTCTGAAGGGGGGGGGGGGATTGGGCTGACCCTGGGGCATAGTAGGTTAAGCATCTGCCTGTGGCTCCAGTTTGAGATGGAAGGGCTCTCTGTAACTCTGACTCTCCGGTAAAAAAAATAAAAAAAAAAATAAAGATAAAAATATTTCAAAAAAGAATTACTATTATTATTATTATTATTATTATTATTAGGGGGCCTGTGCTGTGGTGTAGCAGGTAAAACTGCCACAAGCAGTGCCGGCATCCCATATGGGCTCCCGTTCAAATCCCATCCCATCCCAGCTGGCTGCTCTCTGCTGTGGTCCGCAAAAACAGTAAAAGGTGGCCCGAGTCCTTCTGCCCCTGCACTCCCACGGGAGACATGGAAAAAGCTCAGGCTCCTGGCTTCGTATTGGTGCAACTCAGGGTGTTTCGACCACCTGGGATGTGAACTGGTGGGTGGGAGACCTCTGCCTCTGCCTCTCTGTAACTGGCTTAACCACACTGGTCCTGTGTGTAGAAATTTGCTGGCATCACAACTTGTATGAATGAAGCAGATTTCATAATATAAAGACACTGCTGGGACTGGCATTGTGGTGCATCAGGTACAGCAGCCGCCTGTGACCCCCCAGCATCTCACATGGGCACCAGTTTGAGCCTTAGCCGCTCCAGTTCCAATCCAGCTCCCTGATAATGGCCTGGGTGGTGGCATCAGAGGATATCCCAAGTCCTTAGGCACCTGGAAGAAGCTCCTGGTTCCTGGGTTCATCGTGGCCCAACCCTGGCCATGGTGGCCATCTGTGGGAGTGAACCTGATGTCTCACATTCTCTCTCCCCCACCCCATCTCTATCTATCTCTATCTCTCTCTCTGTTTTTCACCTTGCACATAAGCAAGCAAATAGGCTAATACAGAAGGATCTGTGAGCAGAGATGCATCTGGCAGCAGCCTCGTATGTTCGGGCCAAAGAACAACTGGTAAGTTAAACATGCCTGTGGATGGGCTCATGGTGGAATACACCAGTGTGGACCTATGCCCAAGAAGAAAAAGAAAAAAAATATATACTTGTGCCTTCTTCCTAGTTATAGAATATTCTCTGGATAAGCTAAGATGTTCCAGGGTAGGAGCAAAAGGGCAGGGAGGAAAGCTGTGTTCCTGGCATCCCTGGCCAGTTATTTCACTCCCCTGCCCCGTGCCCTCTTCCTAGGCCAGAGTCAGGGCAGAGGTGCCCATGGGGACAGACATGGGGGGAGGACACACACCCTCCCTGAATGAATCTTGTCTCCTCCAACACCTATCCTGCCACTGTGATGACTTTGCAAGGCACAGCTGAAGAGAGAAACTGGTAGCCTGGCCTTGGGAATCTACTTGCCACACCCACCCACCCTCAATGACTTGGAATCTGCCTCATTCAATTGGCTTCATTCAAATGCAGAAGAAACAGCCCAGAGCTTTTTTCTCTGTGAATGGGTTTCCCTTTCTCTTCTCCTCAGCCGCCTCCCCCCCCCACCCCCCACCCCCACCCCCCCCCCCCGCGCGCCTCAGGCCTTTGTCAGTGAATGGCCAACTTTCCCTGCTCCTCCAGAATGCTGCCTTTCTGGGGCAAAGGTCAGTCAGTCAGTCCCCTTAACGATGACGGCTACCACAGCTGAAACCCTGCCTTGAAGGCTGACATCTTTTTTTTTCTTTACGGCCTGGGGTGTGTTTGCTTGAGATAGAGTGTGCACATGTGTCTTTCAGAGGAGACAGAACCAGTGCAGTGGAATGCCAAGCAGATTCTCTTGCCGTTCTGGAATTCTGGCAGTCACGGGACAGAAGGCTAGCAGGGGATGATTTTGACGACAGACAGACAGACACCTCTGCTGAGCTGTGCTTGCTCTGGGGAGGAGGGACAGATTATGGTCATTCGCCTTTGGGTTTCACGAGCACTTCTCATTCTCCCCCCTGCTTCCCGTGGAAATCCACAGTCCCCCTCCGTGAGCCCAGGGTATCAGTGACCTCACGTGCCTTCTCAGCACCCTAACACAAGAGGTAGTTGGACAAATGTGAAGGAATCGCAGAGGAAGACTTGTTATGGCACGATGAGTGGGCGGGCGAGGTGGGGTTGGGGGCCATAGGGGGATATGGCTGTCGTTGGGCAAATAGGAAGGGTAGTGTCTGACAAATACCCCAAAGTGTTTAGGCTCCTGCTGCGCATGTGGGAGATCTGGATGCAGTCTCTGACCCAGCTCCAGCCTGTGTGTGTGTGTGTGTGTGTGTGTGTCCTCCTCTCCCTCCTTATTTTAAAAATAAAAATAGGCCTACAGCAACGAACGTGACCGTGACGTGAGCGTACCAAATGTCATGGAACTGTGCGGTTGAACATGTTTCCGACGGGAGTAGATTTCACACGAGCGAGGAAGTTTTCTGGCTTTGTCGAGTGGGGATGTGAGGGATGTGAAAATCTGACAGTGCAGCCATTTGGAGCATCAGAAAAGAAGCACTGTAAATGACTGTGGGTCCTGTGACAAAGAGTGAAAGGAGATTTTTCAACAATCCATACCCCGGGGGCCGGCGCCGGCTCACTAAGCTAATCCTCCATCTGTGGCGCCGGCACACCAGGTTCTAGTCCCGGTCAGTCGGGGTGCCGGATTCTGTCCCGGTCGCCCCTCTTCCAGTCCAGCTCTCTGCTGTGGTGACCCGGGAGTTCAGTGAAGGATGACCCAGGTCCTTGGGCCCGCACTCACGTGGGAGGCCAGGAGGAAGCACCTGGCTCCTGGCTTCGGATCGACATATATATATATATATATATACACACTATACATATAATTATATATAATATGTAATAGACAGCATATTATATAATATATATCACATAATATATTATAATATTTGTAATACATTATATATGATACATATATATAATATAATATGATATATACTATATATTATATAATATATGATATATTATCTTTAATATAATATATTTTGTATAATCATATATTATTATATAATATAATATATTTATAATATATAATTATATATAATATAATATGTATGATATATATTTATATGATGTAATGTGATATATTATATTATTATATATTAAATATTCATATATTTTATTCATATTCATATATTTTATTTTACGTGTATTATATATATATATGTATATGTATATACACACGCATACACAGAGGAAGTCGGTTCTGTCCGCATCCTAAAAGAAGTTCACAGAATTACCTAGTCTGTTATAGTGCGGTGACACAAGATTGGTGCTGCTGCTGTACATGGTCACTCGGATGTTTCGTGTGTCACAGAAATTTTGTCAAAGGCAGCGATAGGACAGATGAGCAGCCGTGGGACAGCCACCACTAGTATGTTCCTTCATTTTGGCGGTGTTGTGAGGGAATTTGCAAAGGTGGGCATGTTGTAGAGAGCTGTAGTTTGAAGAGGTGGGGAGTGAAACCAGCAGATGGAAGCAATCTCTCTTTCTGTGTGTTTCTCTCTACCCCCCCCCCACACACACTTTACCTTTCCGATTCAGAAATAAATAAATAAATGAATCTTAAAAAACTTGAAGAAATAGGCCGGCGCCGCGGCTCACTAGGCTAATCCTCCGCCTTGCGGCGCCGGCACACCGGGTTCTAGTCCCGGTTCAGGCACCGATCCTGTCCCGGTTGCCCCTCTTCCAGGCCAGCTCTCTGCTGTGGCCAGGGAGTGCAGTGGAGGATGGCCCAAGTGCTTGGGCCCTGCACCCCATGGGAGACCAGGAGAAGCACCTGGCTCCTGCCTTCGGATCAGCGCGGTGCGCTGGCTGTAGCGTGCCGGCCGTGGCGGCCATTGGAGGGTGAACCAACGGCAAAGGAAGACCTTTCTCTCTGTCTCTCTCTCTCTGTCTCTCTGTCTCTGTCTCTCTCTCTCTCTCTCTCTCTCTCACTATCTGCCTGTCAAAAATAAATTTAAAAAAAAAAAACTTGAAGAAATAATGTGTGATGTGTGGTGGGCGTTCGGATCAACGGTTAGAGTTTTCGGCATGGGGTGCTCCCGTTTCATGCAGTGGACATGGGTTCGATTCCTGACTCTCCTCTGATTCAAGCTTTCTGCAGGGGCATGGGCATGCCCTGGGAGGCAGCAGGTGAGGTTTCAAGTACTTGGCTCCCTGACATCTATGTGTGGGGATCGTTAGAAAGCCCCATGGTGAAAAAATAGAGTCAGACGCTATTGGGTGTGAGTGATGGGAACTGTCAGTGCTGCACGCCAGAATCTCCACTGGTGGGGAGCTAGAGTAAAAAATCCAATCCAGGTACTCCAGTGGGAGAGGTGGATCATCTTAATGATTAGTTGAAGATAGTTGAAGATTCCATCCCACAATCCATCACTTTCTTTTCACTTTTTAATGGATTACATACTTATTGGAGAGGCAGCATTACAGAGACAGGGAAGGAGAGAAGGAGGAGGAGGAGAATGAGAGAAAGAGAGAGAGAGAGAGAGAGAGAGAGAGAGATGCGAGCATTGTGGGGCATCTGGTTAAGCTGGATCAGTCCTGCCTGGACCAGGTGGCACTCAAACCCATGCTGCTGTGGGATGCCAGCATTGCAGGCAGAGGCTTGAGACCAAGGAACCGCTTCCTAGGCCCCTGAGGTTGCCACTGCCTGCGATGCCAGAGTCCAACTCCCTGCTAATGTGCTTGGGAAGATAGCAAAAGATGGCCTGAGTGCTTGGGCCCCTGCACCTATACAGGAGACCTCGATGAAGTTCCAAGCTCCTGGGTTTGGCCTGGCCCAGCCCAGGCTGTTGTAGTTCCATTTGTGGGAGTGAGCCGACTGTCTCTGTAACTACCTTTCGAGTAAATCAATACATCTTTCTGTGTAAAGAAAAGAAGGAGAACCTGGTTGGTGACAGACATCTTTGAGACTACCGGTTATTTTTAAGCAGGAGGTTTCTGGGAATAAAGCGGATACTGTCGATAGCCCTACCTGGACTCTCTTTGGACAGGTCTCTGTGGATGTGGAGTCGATGGGGAAGGAGGGAGGCAGGTAAGGAAGGAGGGAGGATTCAGTGTGAAATTTCTGCTTCCCTTCGTCTTCACCGGGCCCTCACTCCGCGCGAGCCGAGCCGAGCCGAGCTGAGTCTCTCTTGCCTGAGGCTCGCGCACCACCTAGCGGCCACAGTATTGAACACGGGTTTGGTGAGGCAGAGCTAAGATGGAGTCACAACTTCCAGGGCCAGCGGGCGGTTGGGGGTGGGGGCTTGTTTGGCGCAGGCTGGGTGCGGAGCGCCTTTGGACTTCCTCCTTTGGAAGCTGCTGGCGTGCCTTTGGATGGGGCTGGCCCATCTGAGACTGGAGACTGGGGTCGGTCGGTCTCCCTCCCCACCCCCACCCGCCCCGAGTCTCCCCTTCTTCACCTGGAAAGGTGGAAGAAGAAAGTTGTTTGTTCTGAACGACATCGACCCCGGATTTTGTCCCCATAGGAAACCGTAGACACGACTGCCCTGTGGATTTTCTGACTTGGGTGCCTGGATTCAAAAAGAAAGAAAGAGAGAGAGAGAGAGAGAGAGAGAGAGAGAGAGAGAGAGAGAGAGAGAAGAAAGAAAGAAAGAAAGAAAGAAAGAAAGAAAGAAAGAAAGAAAGAAAGAAAACTAGTGTCTGGGTCTTCTTCTCCCTTAAGGAGACTATGGCCCAGACCTGACCTCTAATTTGATCAGGCAACCCCCCTCTCGCCCGTGCTTTGGTTCCCTTGACTGAATTTTTCTCATTGTCCTCCGTGCCTGCGGCTTTGGCTGCCACGTGTAGAGAATGATATCTACCCCAAAAGGAAGGCCTCAAAGGCCGCCTGAGGAGCGATGTTTCTCTGTGATCTACTTCTATCTGTTGCTCCTCATCTTCCCCCCCAGTCCCAGGGGAGCGAGCCTTGGGAGCCAGAAGACTTCTTCTCCCAGGTGGGTTCCAGAGACCTGACATCCCTCCCTGCCCTGGTGTTCCAGGGTGGGTGGTCAAGCTGCAGTCAAAATGTGTGTATGGTGCACTGGTTTATTTTGGTATGTCATTGTGACAGACTCACAGACACACACACACATGCGCGCGCACACACACACGTAGCTCTGAAGGGCTCTCTCCATCTCCACACACACGCATACACGTACACACAGGTCTGACTGGGTGTGTTGTTTCTCTGGAACACTTGGAAGGCCATTTTAGGGGCAGTGCCTTCCCAGGCACAGAGGAGAGTGGATGAGAACTTCTCAGGAGCAAAACCCCTCTTGGAATGGGAGGGTGAGTGGTGCTGCGGTGTCTCTTGGGGTGCGGTGGCTGGCTCTCCCCTGCTTCTTTCTGTGCCTCACCGGAGGGAGCAGAAGCTTCTTGTGGGCTGAGCTGGATCCTGTGTGCCCAGACGCTGCTCACTGTGCAGCCATTTCTGCTCATGTGCTGGGAAGGGGAAGCCAGGCCAGGCTCCTGTCCTGTTTCCCAGAGACCCAGTCTGCTCTCTTCCTCCTCTGACCCCTACCTGCTGATGGGGAGCAGAGTAAAGTGCTCGCTCTCTCTCTCTCCCTCTCCTTGCTCTCTCTGGAAGACTGTCCTCCCTTCTTTCACATCTCTGATCCACTGCCATTCCACCTCCTTTCTGCCCCCAAAAGAGGTCCTTGGCTCCCCTAAGATCTTAGAAGAAAGACAGATAGAGGCCGGCGCCATGGCTCACTAGGCTAATCCTCTGCCTGCGGCGCTGGCACCCTGGGTCCTAGTCCCAGTCGGGGCACTGGATTCTGTCCCGGTTGCTCCTCTTCCAGTCCAGCTCGCTGCTGTGGCCCAGGAGTGCAGTGGAGGATGGCCCAAGTGCTTGGGCCCTGCACCCGTAAGGGAGACCAGGAGAAGCACCTGGCTCCTGGCTTCGGATTGGTGCAGCACGCTGGCCTGGCCGTAGCGGCCATTTGGGGGGGGGGTGTGAACCAACGGAAGTAAGACCTTTCTCTCTGTCTCTGTCTCTCTCTCTCTCTCACTGTCTAACTCTGCCTGTCCAAAAAAAAAAAAAAAAAAAAAAAAAAAAAAAAAAAAAGAAAAGAAAAAGAAATTTTTTTTCTTATTTTTCTTTTTTTTTCTTTTTTGGTTCACCCTCCAATGGCCACCGCGCTGGCTGGCGCACCGCGCTGGTCTGAAGGCAGGAGCCAGATGTTTCTCCTGGCCTATTGAGCCTATTGAGCCGTGGTGCCGGCTAAAAGACAGAAATTTAAAGCTAGCTAGTGGGAGCTAGGCAGCGTTGTGGCACAACAGGTTAAAGACAATGTCAGCGGAAGATGGGCCAAGTAGTTGTGTCCTTGTCACCCACAATGGTGACCCAGATGGAGTTCCTGGCTGCTGGCTTTGGCCTAGCCCAGCCTCAGCTGCTGTGGGCATTTGGGAAATGAATGAGTGGATGGAAGATCTCTCTCTCTCTCTCTCCCTCTCTCTCTCTCCCCCACCACCTCTCCTACCTCTCCTCTCTCCCCCCTCTCTCTATCCTTCTCTTTGTCACTGCATTTCACATAAAAAAGAAAGAAAAATTGCATAAATCAACGTATCTCTCCAAGAAACATAGAAAGCCGGGCAGGTTTGTTGTGCTTCCACCCTGCCTCCCGGTCTTCCAGTGGTGACCCTTCGCATTTCCTTTCAACTCCTGGTGGTGGAAGGAGACACACATCGAGGAGATACTGGGCCATCCTTTATAACAGTACTACCTAGGGAGGGAGGGCGGGCCGTCCCGGCTGGAGACAGTGATTGCATTGAAGAAAGTGAGAGTGTGAGTGTGAGTGTGTGCCTGTGTTCCTGTCTGGCCCAGCTACCAGCTAACGGGAGGCCCTCCCGCTCATCATTGGATGAGATTTCTGGAGAGCCAGGCCTGGAGAAACGTGGCCCAAGGGTGTGTGTGTGTGTGTGTGAGAGAGAGAGAGAGAGAGAGAGAGAGAGAGAGAGAGAGAGAGAGAGAATCTGGAGCTGACTCACGGGCCTGGGACCCAGTGTCATTCCCCATTCACCTTCCTCCCTCGGCCTCCTCTGCCCTGTCCTGCCCTTCATCCCCCCCTTCCTCCCCACCCACCCCCGCCGAGAGAACCAAAGCTCTCTACGGCGATACTCGCGCGCCACCTAGCGACCACAGTATCAGATCGGGCACGGTGGCCGGTGAAAGCCAAAATGGCGCTGGCGACTAAACAGTGTCCTGAGTATCGCGAGGCTTCGGGGTGGAGGCTGCGCAGTGGTTGGGGGCCTGTTTAGCACATGCGCGGTGTGGAGCACAGGCGAGCTTTCTGCTGTGGGGTGGGCGGCGGGGGGGGGGCATTTTTCTCTGGGCTGGGGCGCCGCCGCCGCCGCCGCCGCCGCCGCCGCTGCCGCCGCGCCGCCGCGCTGCCGCGAGAAGGGTGGGGAGCTGGCCGGGGGCGGGGAGCGGGCTGTGACTGGGGGTCGGCTCTTGGGTCCTTGGGCGCCACCCTGGGTGATCTGAGTCCCCTGTGGGTCACCGTTGGCGTCTTTCTTTCTCTTTCTTTCTTTCTTTCTTTCTTTCTTTCTTTCTTTCTTTCTTTCTTTCTTTCTTCCTTCCTTCCTTCCTTCCTTCCTTCCTTCCTTCCTTCCTTCCTTCCTTCCTTCCTTCCTTCTTTTATGTTCTCTTTCTCAGTTTATTCCCTGTTGTCTCTTGCTCTCGTGCTGTTCCCCGCTCGTCCGTGTGTCTGTCCGTCTCCTTCTAGCTTCTTTCTCTTTCTCACGACTTTATTTCTCACTCCCCCTTTGACTTGATATTCTTTGCCCTTTCTTATTTTTTCTTCCCACTTGCTTGCCTTCTCTCTCTCTGTCTCTGTCTCTGTCTCTCTGTCTCTTTCTCTCTCGTCTTTTTAAATCTTCATGCTCTCTCCTCTCTTCCTTATTTTGGTTTCATTTTTGTCTCCCACCTTCCCTCATGTGTTTCCTCTCTTTGTCGTGTCCTCGTGTCCTCACGGTTTTCTTTCTAAACTTCCATTCCTTCTTTTCCCCATTTTTTACGTTTTCTTTCTCTCTTCTTAGTTTTTGTCTTTCTGTTCGTCCTCCTTTTTTTTTCTTCTTACTCCAATTTCTCTCTCTCTCTCTCTCTCTCTCTCTCTCTCTCTCTCTCTCTCTCTCGTGTTCTTTCAATGTTTTCCCCTCTTTTTAATTCTCTCTGCCACTCTCTTGTCTTTTCTTCCTCCTTTCCTTTCCTTCCTTCACCTTTGGGTGGCCAAGTGGACTTTTTAAAGAAGTCTTTAGATTCCCAGGGTCACTGGGAAGAACGCACGGTCCTGAGTGCAACACGATTCTCATCAATTCTTATGTGAATGTGATATCAATACAAAGAGAAGAGGTTCGATGTAGTTCACAGATACAAAAAATAAGAATATGACACACTCCACTCCACTCCACTCCCCCCTCGCCCCCCCCCCCCCGTTTTTTAAAACTTCTGTGTAAATAGTGATCTGTGGAGTGTATCCCAGGCAATAGTGAAGCCCATGGATGGCCTCTGCCACAGATGGTGTGCTGCCAGAGGATGAGCCTCCTTCCCGATGCCCCCCTCTCCCTCCCCACACACACCCCGTGAGCCAAGAGAAGACGAAGACCCCCTCCCTGGGGGTCTGACAGGCTGACTCCCGGAGCCAGGTGAGGCCAGACCTGTCTTTGGGAGGCACTTCATGCTCTGAGATTTCCAGCCTGCTGAGTCCCAACCCTCGGCTGTGTGGGCACCTATGCCCCACAGCCTTTGTGGTTATGCAGACACCTGCCCCCGACCCCCTCCACACACTCTCTGCCCCCGGGCAGCCGAGAAACACGTTCTGAGCGTCCCCCTGCCGCCTGGATGCATCCAGCTGGCTGTCCCTTGGTTCCTCGGTGTCGGTTGTTGGACTCCACCTGGTGGCCGCCTTGATATGGCTGTCGCGGGCTCCGGAGCCGGCAAGGGATGACAAGTGGCCGAGGAGCCCGAGACAGAGTGTGACAAAGTCCCTAAGCTGCAGGAAGGACTGTCCCTGCCCTGCTGGGACCTGGGGGCCTGATGTATTGGTCGGAGATTGGGCCTGGAGGATGGCAAGTGAGCAGGCGGAGGCTGTGGAGGGAGGCGGGCGTCGCCTCGCGCCTGAACGTGGCTAGACTGGGGTGGCGCTACTGTTGGCGGGTAGACCAGCACACCCTGTCACACTACGTACTGGTAGTGCTGCTGCCACCACTGCCACCAACTGCAGAGACCGACCGGAGATGTCGATCTGTGGGCGGCAGAGGGAAGGGTGCCTTGGCCTGGGACTTTGTTTTTCCTTTTTTTTTTTTTTTTTTTTTTCTTTCTTCTTTCTTCGAAGTCCTTCTGCACTTGGGCCTAACCCTAATTACTTGCTACTTGCCACTAAGGAAGGTCTGGACTGTTTTGTTTTTTTGTTTTGTTTTGTTTTGTTTTGTTTTTTTCCCCAAAGTCCCCCTTCAGGGAGTGATCGAAGGTCGCTTTTTTTTTTTTTTTTTTTCCCCCTTTGACAGGCAGAGCGGACAGTGAGAGAGAGAGACAGAGAGAAAGGTCCTCCGTTGCCATTGGTTCACCCTCCAATGGCTGCCACGGCCAGTGCGCTGCGGCCGGCGCACCACGCTGATCCGAAGGCAGGAGCCAGGTGCTTCCTTCTGGTCTCCCATGGGGTGCAGGGCCCAAGCACTTGGGCCATCCTCCACTGCACTCCCGGGCCACAGCAGAGAGCTGGCCTGGAAGAGGGGCAACCGGGACAGAATCCGGCGCCCCGACCGGGACTATAACCCGGTGTGCCGGCGCCCCAAGGTGGAGGATTAGCCTATTGAGCCACGGCGCCGGCCCCTGGGTTGCCTTTTGAGGGCCAGAGGCCAGTCTACTGGAGCCCGTGTGTGTGTGAGTTAAGGATGTAGGTGGCGGGTGGCGGGTGGCGGGTGGCGGGTGGCGGGTGGCGGGTGGCGGGTGGCATGCTCATGTCCCTATTCCCCCTCCCCCACCCCAGGTCGACCAGGTGGCAGAGGAGTGTGCTCTAACAGAGATGGGTGGCATTTTGGGGACAAGTGACCGGGTCCCCAAGCTCAGAGGTGGCTGTGTCCAGTGCATCAGCCCCGTGCCCTCTCGCGTGGACATTTTTATACTTGGAGTTGTGGTTTTGGACCTGCAGGTAGGTGCTGACACGCTGTTCTCTGGTGACTGTCGCCAGAGAGAGGGGACTCCGGACGTGCGTTGGGGACACGGGGACAAAGTGGGCTTCCAGTGGGCTGGTGCTCGACCGTGCTCCTTTCTGAGAGCCACCTGCTTGGGCTCGCGCGGTGGCTTGTGTGCGTTCGTCCCGGTTGTCCCGCGACGGTGATGCCACCTCCGGCCTATGGTGCCCGAGGGCGGTGGGGGTGAGGCGGGCGTCGGGTCCTCTACCCGCGTGCGCTCCTTGCCGCTGGTGAGCCGATCGCCTGGTGGTTGTGACAACCCTCTGACTGAAAGGACCTCGATGAGGGGTGGCTTCATGCCACACGTGTGCGTGTCAGGCGTTCTCCGCTGGGGTTGTCTACCGCCTGCAGTGGGAGGCGGGGGCCGGCGAGGCTGCAGCGGGCCCCACTGGTGGCTGTCCTTGCCGGGTCGTGCCCCCCGCCCTCACTCCACGTGTTAAAACTCCGAGCTGACTGTGACCGATGTGGTGCTGTGGTGCTCTCCTGGGCCGGACCTAAGCTGCTCCAGATGAGGGACGGCCGTTCATGGCGAACGCTGCCGAGCCTCTCGTTCTGGCCTGCGGGCCCCTCGTTCTGCCTTCCCCACCCGTGGGTGGTGTGTGGGTAGCAGGGGTGCGGAAACCGGCCCGACCTCTGCTGTCCCCGTGCTTTTGCGCGCGGGGGGGTGCTGGGGTCCTGTGACGTGGCGGGCATCCCTCGCTGTCGCCCTGTCGTGGGCTGTGGCTGTGGAGCCTTGACTCCACGCGAGCCTGTGCGGTGCCCCTGGAGCGGTCCAGGTTGTGCCTCAGGTGCCTGAAGCCGAGTGGTGGTGTTGCTCCTGTCCCCCCAGTGCCCTCTCCCGGGTGTCGCTGCTGTGGCTGCCTCTGGCTGCTGCCTGTGCCCCTTGGGAGTGTTGGGGGGTCGAGGCGGTAAGAGAAGGGGAGACCCGTGCGTGCTTCGCCTCGCTGGAGGGAGGCTGCCGGTGTCGTGCCGTCCCCACGTGTGTGGGGGGTATCGGCTTGGCGGGCGCATGCCTGCGTGCTTGCCACCCCCTGTGGGGTGGTGTGTGCCAGGTGTGTCGAGCGGTCGCGGCGTGGTCCGGCCCGGCTGGACGAGTGCGGGGGCTGGGAAGGGCTGTGGCGAATGGGATTGGTAATGCGCCCAGCCTGCCCTGG